>NW_027228540.1:0-85899 GCF_037783145.1 Equus przewalskii
CCGGCAGGTGGTTCCGGCATGCCCGGCAGGTGATTCCGGAGTGTCCGGCATGTGGTTCTGGCACCTCTGAGAGGTGGTTCTGGCATGCCCGGCAGGTGATACCGGAGTGTCCGGCATTTGGTTCTGGCAAGTCTGAGAGGTGGTTCCGGCATGCCCGACAGGTGATTCCGGAGTGTTCGCCAAGTGGTTCTGGCGTAGCCAGCAGGTCATTTTGCATGTCCGGCGGTGGTTCCGGCGAGTCGAGCCGGTGGTTCCGGCGTGTCCGGCAGGTGTTTCCGGTCTGTCCGGCAGGTGGTTCTGGCGTGTCCGGCACGAGGTTCTGGCAAGTCTGAGAGTTGGTTCCGGCATGCCTGACAGGTGATTCCGGAGTGTCCGCCACGTGGTTCTGGTGTACCCGGCAGGTGATTTTGGCGTGTCTGGCAGGTGTTTCTTGCAAGTCTATCATGTTGCTCAGGCATGATCAGCAGGTGATTCCGGCGTGTCCGGCACCTGGTTCTGGTGTCTCAGAGGGCTGGTTCTGGCATTTCCGGCAGATGATTCCGGAGTGTCCACCAAGTGGTTCTGGTACACCTGGCAGGTGATTTTGGCGTGTCTGGAAGGTGGTTCCGGCTAGTTGAGCAGGTGGATCAGACGTGATCGCCACGGGGTTCAGGCGGGTCTGGCAGATGGTTTCGGTCTTTTCGGGGTGTGGTTCCGGCATCTCAGGCACATGGTTCTGGCACGTCTGAGCTGTGGTTCCGGCCGGCCTTACAGGTGTTTCCGGAGTGTCCGTCAAGTGGTTCCGGCGTAGCTGAAAGGTGATGTTGGCGTGACCGGCAGGTGGTTCCAGCCAGCCCGGCAGGTGATTCCGGAGTGTCTGCTGACTGGTTCTGGCGTAGCCGGCGGGTGATTTTAGAGTGTCCAGCAGGTGGTTCCGGCGAGCTCGGCAGGTGGTACCGGGGAGTCCGGAACATTGCTCTGGCAAGTCTGAGAGGTGGTTCCGGCATGCCCGACAGGTGATTCCGGAGTGTTCGCCAAGTGGTTCTGGCGTAGCCGGCAGGTCATTTTGCATGTCCGGCGGTGGTTTTGGCGAGTCAAGCCGGTGGTTCCGGCGTGTCCAGCATGTGTTTCCGGTCTGTCCGGCAGGTGGTTCTCGCGTGTCCAAACGAGGTTTTGGCACATCTGAGAGTTATTTCCGGCATGCCCGACAGGTGATTCCGGAGTGTCCGCCAAGTGGTTCTGGCGTACCCGGCAGGTGATTTTGGCGTGTCTGGCAGGTGTTACTTGCAAGTCGAGCATGTGGCTCAGGCATGATCAGCAGGTGCTTCCGGCGTGTCCGGCAGGTGATACCGGAGTGTCCGGCATTTGGTTCTGGCACCTCTGAGAGGTGGTTCCGGAATGCCTGGCATGTGATTCCGGAGTGTCTGCCGAGTGGTTCTGGCCTAGCCGGCAGTTGATTTTGGCGTGTCCACTAGGTGGTTCTGGGGAGTGGATCAGCTGGTTCCGGCATACTCGGCAGGGGGTACCGGCGTGTCCAGAACATGGTTCTGGCAAGTCTGAGAGGTGGTTCCGGCACGCCCGACAGGTGATTCCGGAGCGTCCGCCAAGTGGTTCTGGCATAGCTGGCAGGTGATGTTGGCGTGACCGGCAGGTGGTTTCAGCCAGTCAGGCAGGTGATTCCGAAGTGTTCACCAAATGGTTGTTGCGTATCCGGAAGGTGATTTTGGCGTGTCCAGCAGGTGGTTTTGGCGAGTCGAGCAGGTGGTTGTGGCGTGCTCGGCAGGTGCTTCCGGTGTCATTGGCATGTGGTTCCGGCATGTCTGAGAGCTGGTTCCGGCACGCCCGACAGGTGATTCCGGAGCGTCCGCCAAGTGTTTCTGGCATACCCGGCAGGTGATTTTGGCATGTCCGACAGGTGTTTCTCACGAGTCGAGCAGGTGGCTCAGGCATGCTCAGCTGGTGCTTCCGGTGTCTCTGGCACATGGTTCTGGTGTGTCTGAGAGCTGGTTCTGGCATGTCCGGCAGATGATTCCGGAGTGTCCACCAAGTGGTTCTGGTATACCTGGCAGGTGATTTTGGCGTGTCAGGAAGGTGGTTCCGGCTAGTTGAGCAGGTGGATCAGGCGTGCTCGCCAGGGGGTTCAGCCGGGTCTGTCAGGTGGTTTCGGTCTGTTCTGGGTGTGGTTCCGGCATCTCAGGCACATGGTTCTGGCACGTCTGAGAGGTGGTTCCGGCCTGCCCGACAGGTGTTTCCGGAGTGTCCGTCAAGTGGTTCTGGCGTAGCTGAAAGGTGATGTTGGCGTGACCGCCAGGTGGTTCCAGCCAGTCCGGCAGGTGATTCCGGAGTGTCTGCCGAGTGGTTCTGGCGTAGCCGGCAGGTGATTTTGGCGTGTCCAGCAGGTGGTTCTGGCGAGCTCGGCAGGTGGTACCGGCGTGTCCGGAACTTGGTTCTGGCACGTCTGAGAGATGGTTCCGGCATGCCCGGCAGGTGATTCCGGAGTGTCCGGCATGTGGTTCTGGCACCTCTGAGAGGTGGTTCCGGCATGACTGGCAGGTGGTTCCGGAGTGTCTGCCGAGTGCTTCTGGCGTAGCCGGCAGGTGATTCTGGCGTGTCCAGGAGGTGGTTCTGGGGTGTGGATCAGGTGGTCCCGGCATACTCGGCAGGTGTTACCGGCGTGTCCGGAACATGGTTCTGGCAGGTCTGAGAGGTGGTTCCGGCCGGCCCGACATGTGTTTCCATGGTGTCCGCCAAGTGGTTCTGGCATACCTGGCAGGGGATGTTGGCGTGACCGGCAGGTGGTTCCAGCCAGCCCGGCAGGTGACTCCGAACACTTCACCAAATGGTTGTGGCGTAGCCTACAGGTGATTTTGGCGTGTCCAGCATGTGGTTTTGGCGAGTCGAGCAGGTGGTTCTGGCGTGCTCGGCAGGTGATTCCTGTGTCATTGGCATGTGGTTCCGGTATGTCTGAGAGGTGGCTCCGCCATGCCCGACAGGTGATTCCGGAGAGTTCGACAAGTGGTTCTGGCGTAGCCGGTAGGTGATTTTGCATGGCCGGGAATGGTTCCGGCGAGTCGAGCCAGTGGTTCCGCCATGTCCGGCAGGTGCTTCCGGCATGCCCCGCAGGTGATTCCGGAGTGTCCAGCATGTGGTTCTGGCACCTCTGAGAGGTGGTTCCGGCATGCCCGGCTGGTGATACCGGAGTGTCCGGCATTTGGTTCTGGCACCTCTGAGAGGTGGTTCCGGAATGCCTGGCATGTGATTCCGGAGTGTCTGCCGAGTGCTTCTGGCATAGCCGGCAGTTGATGTTGGCGTGTCCACTTGGTGGTTCTGTGGAGTGGATCAGCTGGTTCCGGCATACTCGGCAGGTGGTACCGGCGTGTCCAGAACATGGTTCTGGCAAGTCTGAGAGGTCGTTCCGGCACGCCCGACAGGTGATTCCGGAGCGTCCGCCAAGTGTTTCTGGCGTACCCGGCAGGTGATTTTGGCATGTCCGACAGGTGTTTCTTGCGAGTCGAGCAGGTGGCTCAGGCATGCTCAGCTGGTGCTTCCGGCGTCTCTGGCACGTGGTTCTGGTGTGTCTGAGAGCTGGTTCTGGCATGTGCGGCAGATGATTCCGGAGTGTCCACCAAGTGGTTCTGGTATACCTGGCAGGTGATTTTGGCGTGTCAGGAAGGTGGTTCCGGCTAGTTGAGCAGGTGGATCAGGCGTGCTCGCCGTGGGGTTCAGGCGGGTCTGGCAGGTGGTTTCGGTCTGTTCGGGGAGTGGTTCCGGCATCTCAGGCACATGGTTCTGGCACGTCTGAGAGGTGGTTCCGGCCTGCCCGACAGGTGTTTCTGGAGTGTCCGCCAAGTGGTTCTGGCGTAGCTGAAAGGTGATGTTGGAGTGACCGGCAGGTGGTTCCAGCCAGCGCGGCAGGTGATTCCGGAGTGTCTGCCGAGTGGTTCTGGCGTAGCTGAAAGGTGATGTTGGAGTGACCGGCAGGTGGTTCCAGCCAGCCCCGCAGGTGATTCCGGAGTGTCTGCCGAGTGGTTCTGGCGTAGCCGGCAGGTGATTTTGGCGTGTCCAGAAGTTGGTTCCGGCGAGCACGGCAGGTGGTACCGGCGTGTCCGGAACATGGTTCTGGCACGTCTGAGAGATGGTTCAGGCATGCCCGGCATGCGATTCCGGAGTGTCCGGCATGTGGTTCTGGCACCTCTGAGAGGTGGGTCCGGCATGCCCGGCAGGTGGTTCCGGAGTGTGTGCCGAGTGGTTCTGGCGTAGTCGGCAGGTGATTCTGGCGTGTCCAGCAGGTGGTTCTGGGGAGTGGATCAGCTGGTTCCGGCATACTCGGCAGGTGGTACCGGCGTGTCCAGAACATGGTTCTGGCAAGTCTGAGAGGTCGTTCCGGCACGCCCGACAGGTGATTCCGGAGCGTCCGCCAAGTGTTTCTGGCGTACCCGGCAGGTGATTTTGGCATGTCCGACAGGTGTTTCTTGCGAGTCGAGCAGGTGGCTCAGGCATGCTCAGCTGGTGCTTCCGGCGTCTCTGGCACGTGGTTCTGGTGTGTCTGAGAGCTGGTTGTGGCATGTCCGGCAGATGATTCCGGAGTGTCCACCAAGTGGTTCTGGTATACCTGGCAGGTGATTTTGGCGTGTCAGGAAGGTGGTTCCGGCTAGTTGAGCAGGTGGATCAGGTGTGCTCGCCAGGGGGTTCAGGCGGGTCTGGCAGGTGGTTTCGGTCTGTTCGGGGAGTGGTTCCGGCATCTCAGGCACATGGTTCTGGCATGTCTGAGAGGTGGTTGCGGCCGCCCCGACAGGTGTATCCGGAGTGTCCGCCAAGTGGTTATGTCGTAGCTGAAAGGTGATGTTGGCGTGACCGGCACGTGGTTCCAGACAGCCCGGCAGGTGATTCCGGAGTGTCTGCCGAGTGGTTCTGGCGTAGCCGGCAGGTGATTTTGGCGTGTCCAGCTGGTGGTTCCGGCGAGCTCGGCGGGTGGTACCGGCGTGTCCGGAACATGGTTCTGGCACGTCTGAGAGATGGTTCCGGCATGCCCGGCAGGTGATTCCGGAGTGTCCACCAAGTGGTTCTGGTATACCTGAAAGGTGATTTTGGCGTGTCAGGAAGGTGGTTCTGGGTGGTTGAGCAGGTCGATCAGGCGTGCTCACCAGGGGGATCAGGCCCGTCTGGCAGGTGGTTTCGGTCTGTTCGGGGAGTGGTTCCGGCATCTCAGGCACATGGTTCTGGCACGTCTGAGAGGTGGTTGCGGCCGGTCCGACAGGTGTTTCCGGAGTGTCCGCCAAGTGGTTCTGGCGTAGCTGAAAGGTGATGTTGGCGTGACCGGCAGGTGGTTCCAGCCAGCCCGGCAGGTGACTCCGGAGTGTCTGCCACGTGGATCTGGCGTAGCCGGCAGGTGATTTTGGCGTGTCCAGCAGGTGGTTGTGGCGAGCTCGGCAGGTGGTACCGGCGTGTCCGGAACTTGGTTCTGGCACGTCTGAGAGATGGTTCCGGCATGCCCGGCAGGTGATTCCGGAGTGTCCGGCATGTGGCTCTGGCACCTCTGAGAGGTGGTTCCGTCATGCCCGGCAGGTGGTTCCGGAGTGTCTGCCGAGTGGTTCTGGCGTAGCCGGCAGGTGATTCTGGCGTCTCCAGCAGGTGGTTCTGGGGAGAGGCTCAGGTGGTTCCGGCATACTCGGCAGGTGGTACCGGCGTGTCCAGCAGGAGTTTCCGGTCTGTCCGGCAGGTGGTTCTGGCGTGTCCGGCACGAGGTTCTGGCACGTCTGAGAGTTGGTTCCGGCATGCCCGACAGGTGATTCCGGAGTGTCCGCCACGTGGTTCTGGCGTACCCGGGAGGTGATTTTGGCGTGTCTGGCAGGTGTCTCTTGCAAGTCGAGCATTTGGCTCAGGCATGCTCAGCAGGTGCTTCCGGCATGTCTGGCACGTGGTTCTGGTGTGTCTGAGAGCTGGTTCTGGCATGTCCGGCAGATGATTCCGGAGTGTCCACCAAGTGGTTGTGGCATACACGGCAGGTGATTTTAGGGTGTCAGGTAGGTGGTACCAGCGAGTCGAGTAGGTGGTTCCGGCGTGCTCGGCAGGTGGTTCAGGCGGGACTGGCAGGTGGTTTCGGTCTGTTCAGGGTGTGGTTCTGGCATCTCAGGCACATGGTTCTGGCACGTCTGATAGGTGGTTCCGGCCGGCCCGACAGGTGTTTCCATGGTGTCCGCCAAGTCGTTCTGGCATAGCTGGCAGGTGATGTTGGCGTGACCGGCAGGTGGTTCCAGCCAGCCCGGCAGATGATTCCGGAGTGTCCGGCATGTGGTTCTGGCACCTCTGAGAGGTGGTTCCGGCATGCCCGGCTGGTGGTTCCGGAGTGTCTGCCAAGTGGTTCTGGCGTAGTCGGCAGGTGATTCTGGCGTGTCCAGCAGGAGGTTCTGGGGAGTGGATCAGGTGGTTAAGGCATACTCGGCAGGTGGTACCGGCTTGTCCGGAACATGGTTCTGGCAAGTCTGAGAGGTGTTTCCAGCCGGCCGGAGAGGTGTTTCCGGAGTGTCCGCCAAGTGGTTCTGGCGTAGCTGAAAGGTGAAGTTGGCGTGACCGGCAGGTGGTTCCAGCCAGCCCGGCAGGTGATTCCGGAGTGTCTGCCGTGTGGTTCTGGCGTAGCCGGCAGGTGATTTTGGCGTGTCCAGCAGGTGGTTCCGGCGAGCTCGGCGGGTGGTACCGGCGTGTCCGGAACATGGTTCTGGCACGTCTGAGAGATGGTTCCGGCATGCCCGGCAGGTGATTCCGGAGTGTCCACCAAGTGGTTCTGGTATACCTGAAAGGTGATTTTGGCGTGTCAGGAAGGTGGTTCTGGGTAGTTGAGCAGGTCGATCAGGCGTGCTCACCAGGGGGATCAGGCGCGTCTGGCAGGTGGTTTCGTTCTGTTCGGGGAGTGGTTCCGGCATCTCAGGCACATGGTTCTGCCACGTCTGAGATGTGGTTGCGGCCGGTCCGACAGGTGTTTCCGGAGTGTCCGCCAAGTGGTTCTGGCGTAGCTGAAAGGTGATGTTGGCGTGACCGGCAGGTGGTTCCAGCCAGCCCGGCAGGTGACTCCGGAGTGTCTGCCGAGTGGTTCTGGCATACCCGGCAGGTGATTTTGGCGTGTCCAGCAGGTGGTTCCGGCGAGCTCGGCAGGTGGTACCGGCGTGTCCGGATCATGGTTCTGGCACGTCTGAGAGATGGTTCCGGCATGCCCGGCAGGTGATTCCGGAGTGTCCGGCATGTGGTTCTGGCGTAGCTGGCAGATGATTCTGGGGTGTCCAGCAGGTGGTTCTGGGGAGTGGATCAGGTGGTTCCGACATACTCGGCAGGTGGTACCGGCGTGTCCGGAACATGGTTCTGGCAAGTCTGAGAGGTGGTTCCGGCATGCCCGACAGGTGATTCCGGAGTGTTCGCCAAATGGTTCTGGCGTAGCCGGCAGGTCATTTTGAATGTCCGGCGGTGGTTGCGGCGAGTCAAGCCGGTGGTTCCGGTGTAGCCGGCTGTTGATTTTGGTGTGTCCACTAGGTGGTTCTGGGGATTGGATCAGCTGGTTCCGGCATACTCGGCAGGTGGTAACGGCGTGTCCAGAACATGGTTCTGGCAAGTCTCAGAGGTGGTTCCGGCACGCCCGACAGGTGATTCCGGAGCGTCCGCCAAGTTTCTCTGGTGTACCCGGCAGGTGATTTTGGCATGTCCGAGAGGTGTTTCTTGCGAGTCGAGCAGGTGGCTCAGGCATGCTCAGCTGCTGCTTCCGGCGTCTCTGGCACGTGGTTCTGGTGTGTCTGAGAGATGGTCCTGGCATGTCCGGCAGATGATTCCGGAGTGTCCACCAAGTGGTTCTGGTATACCTGGCAGGTGATTTTGGCGTGTCAGGAAGGTGGTTTCGGCTAGTTGAGCAGGTGGATCAGGTGTGCTCGCCGTGGGGTTCAGGCGGGTCTTGCAGGGGGTTTCGGTCTGTTCGGGGAGTGGTTCCGGCATCTCAGGCACATGGTTCTGGCACGTCTGAGAGGTGGTTGTGGCCGGCCCGACAGGTGTTTCCGGAGTGTCCGCCAAGTGGTTCTGGAGTAGCTGAAAGGTGATGTTGGCGTGACCGGCAGGTGGTTCCAGCCAGCCTGGCAGGTGATTCCGGAGTGTCTGCCGAGTGGTTCTGGCGTAGCCGGCAGGTGATTTTGGCATGTCCAGCGGGTGGTTTTGGCGAGTCGAGCAGGTGGTTCTGGCGTGCTCGGCAGGTGCTTCCGGTGTCATTGGCATGTGGTTCCGGCATGTCTGAGAGGTGGTTCCGCCATGCCCGGCAGGTGATTCCGGAGTGTTCGCCAAGTGGTTCTGGCGTAGCCGGCAGGTGATTTTGCATGTCCGGCAATGGTTCCGGTGAGTCGAGCCGGTGGTTCCGGGATGTCCGGCAGGTGGTTCCGGCATGCCCGGCACGTGATTCGGGAGTGTCCGGCATCTGGTTCTGGCACCTCTGAGAGGTGGTTCCGGCATGCCCGGCAGGTGATACCGGAGTGTCCAGCAATTGGTTCCGGCACCTGTGAGAGGTGGTTCCGGAATGCCCGGCATGTGATTCTGGAGTGTCTGCCGAGTGGTTCTGGCGTAGCCGGCAGGTGGTTTTTGCGAGTCGAGCAGGTGGTTCTGGCGTGCTCGGCAGGTGCTTCCAGTGTCATTGCCATGTGGTTCCGGAATGTCTGAGAGGTGGTTCCGCCATGCCCGGCAGGTTATTCCGGAGTGTTCGCCAAGTGGTTCTGGTGTTGCCGGCAGGTGATTTTGCATGTCCGGCAATGGTTCTGGCGAGTCGAGCCGGTGGTTCCGTCATGTCCGGTAGGTGGTTCCGGCATGCCCGGCAGGTGATTCCGGAGTGTCCGGCATGTGGTTCTGGCACCTTTGAGAGGTGGTTCCGGCATGCCCGGCAGGTGATACCGGAGTGTTCGCCAAGTGGTTCTGGCGTAGCCGGCAGGTGATTTTGCATGTCCGGCATTGGTTCCGGCGAGTCGAGCCGGTGGTTCCGGAATCTCCGGCAGGTGGTTCCGGCATGTCCGGCAGATGGTTCCGGCATGCCCGGCAGGTGATTCCGGAGTGTCCGGCATGTGGTTCTGGCACCTCTGAGAGGTGGTTACGGCATGCCCGGCAGGTGGTTCCGGAGTGTCTGCCGAGTGCTTCTGGCGTAGCTGGCAGGTGATTCTGGGGTGTCCAGCAGGTGGTGCTGGGGAGTGGATCAGGTGGTTCCGGCATACTCGGCAGGTGGTACCGGCGTGTCCGGAACATGGTTCTGGCAAGTCTGAGAGGTGGTTCCGGCATGCCCGACAGTTGATTCCGGAGTGTTCGCCAAGTGGTTCTGGCGAAGCCGGCAGGTCATTTTGCATGTCCGGCGGTGGTTCCGGCGAGTCAAGCCGGTGGTTCCGGCGTAGCCGGCTGTTGATTTTGGCGTGTCCACTAGGTGGTTCTGGGGAGTGGATCAGCTGGTTCCGGCATACTCGGCAGGTGGTACCGGCGTGTCCAGAACATGGTTCTGGCAAGTCTGAGAGGTGGTTCCGGCACGCCCGACAGGTGATTCCGGAGCGTCCGCCAAGTGTTTCTGGTGTACCCGGCAGGTGATTTTGGCATGTCCGACAGGTGTTTCTTGCGAGTCGAGCAGGTGGCTGAGGCATGCTCAGCTGGTGCTTCCTGCGTCTCTGGCACGTGGTTCTGGTGTGTCTCAGAGCTGGTTCTGGCATGTGCGGCAGATGATTCCGGAGTGTCCACCAAGTGGTTCTGGTATACCTGGCAGGTGATTTTGGCGTGTCAGGAAGGTGGTTCCGGCTAGTTGAGCAGGTGGATCAGGTGTGCTTGCCGGGGGGTTCAGGCGGGTCTGGCAGGTGGTTTCGGTCTGTTCGGGGAGTGGTTCCGGCATCTCAGGCACATGGTTCTGGCACGTCTGAGAGGTGGTTCCGGCCGGCCCGACAGGTGTTTCCATGGTGTCTGCCAGGTGGTTCTGGCATAGCTGGCAGGTGATGTTGGCGTGACCAGCAGGTGGTTCCAGCTAGCCCGGCAGGTGATTCCGAAGTGTTTACCAAATGGTTGTGGCGTAGCCGGCAGGTGATTTTGGCGTGTCCAGCAGGTGGTTTTGGCGAGTCGAGCAGGTGGTTCTGGCGTGCTCGGCAGGTGCTTCCAGTGTCATTGGCATGTGGTTCCGGCATGTCTGAGAGGTGGTTCCGCCATGCCCGGCAGGTGATTCCGGAGTGTTCCCCAAGTGGTTCAGGCATAGCCGGCAGGTGATTTTGCATGTCCGGCTATGGTTCCGGCGAGTCGAGCCGGTGGTTCCGGCATGTCCGGCAGGTGGTTCCGGCATGCCCGGCACGTGATTCCGGAGTGTCCGGCATGTGGTTCTGGCACCTCTGAGAGGTGGTTCCGGAATGCCCGGCAGGTGATACCGGAGTGTCCAGCAATTGGTTCCGGCACCTGTGAGAGGTGGTTCCGGAATGCCCGGCATGTGATTCCGGAGTGTCTGCCGAGTGGTTCTGGCGTAGCCGGCAGTTGGTTTTTGCGAGTCGAGCAGGTGGTTCTGGCGTGCTCGGCAGGTGCTTCCAGTGTCATTGCCATGTGGTTCCGGAATGTCTGAGAGGTGGTTCCGCCATGCCCGGCAGGTTATTCCGGAGTGTTCCCCAAGTGGTTCTGGTGTAGCCGGCAGGTGATTTTGCATGTCCGGCAATGGTTCTGGCGAGTCGAGCCGGTGGTTCCGGCATGCCCGGCAGGTGCTTCCGGAGTGTCTGCCAAGTGGTTCTGGCGTAGCCGGCAGGTCATTCTGCATGTCTGGCCGTGGTTCCGGCAAGACGAGCCGGTGGTTCCGGCGTGTCCAGAAGGTGTTTCCGGTCTGTCCGGCAGGTGGTTCTGGCGTGTCCGGCACGAGGTTCTGGCACGTCTGAGAGTTGGTTCCGGCATGCCCGACAGGTGATTCCGGAGTGTCAGCCACGTGGTTCTGGCGTACCCGGCAGGTGATTTTGGCATTTCTGGCAGGTGTCTCTGGCAAGTTGACCATTTGGCTCAGAAATGATCAGCAGGTGCTTCCGGCGTGTCTGGCACGTGGTTCTGGTGTGTGTGAGAGCTGGTTCTGGCATGTCCGGCAGATGATTCCGGAGTGTCCACCAAGTGGTTGTGGCATACCCGGCAGTTGATTTTAGCGTGCCAGGTAGGTGGTTCCAGTGAGTCGAGTAGGTGGTTCCGGCGTGCCCGGCAGGTGGTTCTGGCGGGTTTGGCAGGTGGTTTCGGTCTGTTCGGGGTGTGGTTCCGGCATCTCAGGCACATGGTTCTGGCAAGTCTGAGAGGTGGTTCCGGCCGGCCCGACAGGTGTTTCCAGAGTGTCCGCCAAGTGGTTCCGGCGTAGCTGGAGGGTGATGTTAGCGTGACGGGCAGGTGGTTCCAGCCAGCCCGGCAGGTGATTCCGGAGTGTCTGCCGCGTGGTTCTGGCGTAGCCGGCAGGTGATTTTGGCTTGTCCAGCAGGTGGTTCCGGCGAGCTCGGCAGGTGGTACGGGCGTGTCCGGAACATGGTTCTGGCACGTCTGAGAGATGGTTTCAGCAAGCCCGGTAGGTGATTCCGCAGTGTCCGTCATGTGGTTCTGGCACCTCTGAGAGGTGGTTCCGGCATGCCTGGCAGGTGATTCCGGAGTGTCTGGCATGTGGTTCTGGCGTAGTCGGCAGGTGATTCGGGCTTGTCCAGCAGGTGGTTCTGGGGAGTGGATCAGGTGGTTCCGGCATACTCGGCAGGTCGTACCGGCGTGTCCGGAACATGGTTCTGGCAAGTCTGAGAGGCGGTTCCGGCATGCCCGACAGGTGATTCCGGAGTGTTCGCGAAGTGGTTCTGGTGTAGCCGGCAGGTCATTTTGCATGTCCGGCGGTGGTTCCGGCGAGTCGAGCCGGTGGTTCCCGAATGTCCGGCAGGTGATTCCGGCATGTCCAGCAGGTGGTTCCGGCATGCCCGGTAGGTGATTCCAGAGTGTCCGGCATGTGGTTCTGGCACCTCTGAGAGGTGGTTCCGGCATGCCCGACAGGTGATTCCGGAGTGTTCGCCAAGTGGTTCTGGCGTAGCCGGCAGGTCATTTTGCATGTCCGGCGGTGGTTCAGGCGAGTCGAGCCGGTGGTTCCGGCGTGTCCGGCAGGTGGTTCCAGCCAGCCCGGCAGGAGATTCCGGAGTGTCTGCCACGTGGTTCTGGCGTAGCCGGAAGGTGATTTTGGCGTGTACAGCAGGTGGTTCCGGCAAGCTCGGCAGGTGGTACCAGCGTGTCCGGAACATGGTTCTGGCACGTCTGAGAGATGGTTCCGGCATGCCCGGCAGGTGATTCCGAAGAGTTCACCAAATGGTTGTGGCGTAGCCGGCAGGTTATTTTGGTGTGTCAGGAAGTTGGTTCCGGCTAGTTGAGCAGGTGGATCAGGCGTGCTCGCCAGTGGGTTCAGGCGGGTCTGGCAGGTGGTTTCGGTCTGTTCGGGGTGTGGTTCCGGCATCACAGGCACATGGTTCTGGCACGTCTGAGAGGTGGTTCCGGCCGGCCGGAGAGGTGTTTCCGGAGTGTCCGCCAAGTGGTTCTGGCGTAGCTGAAAGGTGATGTTGGCGTGACCGGCAGGTGGTTCCAGCCAGCCCGGCAGGTGATTCCGGAGTGTCTGCCGTGAGGTTCTGGCGTAGCTGAAATGTGATGTTGGCGTGACCGGCAGGTGGTTCCAGCAAGCCCGGCAGGTGATTCCGAAGAGTTCACCAAATGGTTGTGGCGTAGCCGGCAGGTGATTTTTTTGTGTCCAGCAGGTGGTTTTGGCGAGTCGAGCAGGTGGTTCTGGCGTGCTCGGCAGGTGCTTCCGGAGTCTTCCCCAAGTGGTTCTGGCATAGCCGGCAGGTGATTTTGCATGTCCGGCAATGGTGCACGCGAGTCGAGCCGGTGGTTCCGTCATGTCCGGTAGGTGGTTCCGGCATGCCCGGCAGGTGATTCCGGAGTGTCCGGCATGTGGTTCTGGCACCTTTGAGAGGTGGTTCCGGCATGCCCGGCAGGTGATACCGGAGTGTTCGCCAAGTGGTTCTGGCGTAGCCGGCAGGTGATTTGGCATGTCCGGCATTGGTTCCGGCGAGTCGAGCCGGTGGTTCCGGCATGTCCAGCAGGTGGTTCCGGCATGTCCGGCAGATGGTTCCGGCATGCCCGGCAGGTGATTCCGGAGTGTCCGGCATGTGGTTCTGGCACCTCTGAGAGGTGGTTACGGCATGCCCGGCAGGTGGTTCCGGAGTGTCTGCCGAGTGCTTCTGGCGTAGCTGGCAGGTGATTCTGGGGTGTCCAGCAGGTGGTGCTGGGGAGTGGATCAGGTGGTTCCGGCATACTCGGCAGGTGGTACCGGCGTGTCCGGAACATGGTTCTGGCAAGTCTGAGAGGTGGTTCCGGCATGCCCGACAGTTGATTCCGGAGTGTTCGCCAAGTGGTTCTGGCGAAGCCGGCAGGTCATTTTGCATGTCCGGCGGTGGTTCCGGCGAGTCAAGCCGGTGGTTCCGGCGTTGCCGGCTGTTGATTTTGGCGTGTCCACTAGGTGGTTCTGGGGAGTGGATCAGCTGGTTCCGGCATACTCGGCAGGTGGTACCGGCGTGTCCAGAACATGGTTCTGGCAAGTCTGAGAGGTGGTTCCGGCACGCCCGACAGGTGATTCCGGAGCGTCCGCCAAGTGTTTCTGGTGTACCCGGCAGGTGATTTTGGCATGTCCGACAGGTGTTTCTTGCGAGTCGAGCAGGTGGCTGAGGCATGCTCAGCTGGTGCTTCCTGCGTCTCTGGCACGTGGTTCTGGTGTGTCTCAGAGCTGGTTCTGGCATGTGCGGCAGATGATTCCGGAGTGTCCACCAAGTGGTTCTGGTATACCTGGCAGGTGATTTTGGCGTGTCAGGAAGGTGGTTCCGGCTAGTTGAGCAGGTGGATCAGGTGTGCTTGCCGGGGGGTTCAGGCGGGTCTGGCAGGTGGTTTCGGTCTGTTCGGGGAGTGGTTCCGGCATCTCAGGCACATGGTTCTGGCACGTCTGAGAGGTGGTTCCGGCCGGCCCGACAGGTGTTTCCATGGTGTCTGCCAGGTGGTTCTGGCATAGCTGGCAGGTGATGTTGGCGTGACCAGCAGGTGGTTCCAGCTAGCCCGGCAGGTGATTCCGAAGTGTTTACCAAATGGTTGTGGCGTAGCCGGCAGGTGATTTTGGCGTGTCCAGCAGGTGGTTTTGGCGAGTCGAGCAGGTGGTTCTGGCGTGCTCGGCAGGTGCTTCCGGTGTCATTGGCATGTGGTTCCGGCATGTCTGAGAGGTGGTTCCGCCATGCCCGGCAGGTGATTCCGGAGTGTTCCCCAAGTGGTTCTGGCATAGCCGGCAGGTGATTTTGCATGTCCGGCTATGGTTCCGGCGAGTCGAGCCGGTGGTTCCGGCATGTCCGGCAGGTGGTTCCGGCATGCCCGGCACGTGATTCCGGAGTGTCCGGCATCTGGTTCTGGCACCTCTGAGAGGTGGTTCCGGCATGCCCGGCAGGTGATACCGGAGTGTCCAGCAATTGGTTCCGGCACCTGTGAGAGGTGGTTCCGGAATGCCCGGCATGTGATTCCGGAGTGTCTGCCGAGTGGTTCTGGCGTAGCCGGCAGGTGGTTTTTGCGAGTCGAGCAGGTGGTTCTGGCGTGCTCGGCAGGTGCTTCCAGTGTCATTGCCATGTGGTTCCGGAATGTCTGAGAGGTGGTTCCGCCATGCCCGGCAGGTTATTCCGGAGTGTTCCCCAAGTGGTTCTGGTGTAGCCGGCAGGTGATTTTGCATGTCCGGCAATGGTTCTGGCGAGTCGAGCCGGTGGTTCCGGCATGCCCGGCAGGTGCTTCCGGAGTGTCTGCCGAGTGGTTCTGGCGTAGTCGGCAGGTGATTCTGGCGTGTCCAGCAGGTGGTTCTGGGGAGTGGATCAGGTGGTTAAGGCATACTCGGCAGGTGGTACCGGCGTGTCCGGAACATGGTTCTGGCAAGTCTGAGAGGTGGTTCCGGCATGCCCGACAGGTGATTCTGGAGTGTTCGCCAAGTGGTTCTGGCGTAGCCGGCAGGTCATTCTGCATGTCTGGCCGTGGTTCCGGCAAGACGAGCCGGTGGTTCCGGCGTGTCCAGAAGGTGTTTCCGGTCTGTCCAGCAGGTGGTTCTGGCGTGTCCGGCACGAGGTTCTGGCACGTCTGAGAGTTGGTTCCGGCATGCCTGACAGGTGATTCCGGAGTGTCAGCCACGTGGTTCTGGCGTACCCGGCAGGAGATTTTGGCATTTCTGGCAGGTGTCTCTGGCAAGTTGACCATTTGGCTCAGAAATGATCAGCAGGTGCTTCCGGCGTGTCTGGCACGTGGTTCTGGTGTGTGTGAGAGCTGGTTCTGGCATGTCCGGCAGATGATTCCGGAGTGTCCACCAAGTGGTTGTGGCATACCCGGCAGTTGATTTTAGCGTGCCAGGTAGGTGGTTCCAGTGAGTCGAGTAGGTGGTTCCGGCGTGCCCGGCAGGTGGTTCTGGCGGGTTTGGCAGGTGGTTTCGGTCTGTTCGGGGTGTGGTTCCAGCATCTCAGGCACATGGTTCTGGCAAGTCTGAGAGGTGGTTCCGGCCGGCCCGACAGGTGTTTCCAGAGTGTCCGCCAAGTGGTTCCGGCGTAGCTGGAGGGTGATGTTAGCGTGACGGGCAGGTGGTTCCAGCCAGCCCGGCAGGTGATTCCGGAGTGTCTGCCGCGTGGTTCTGGCGTAGCCGGCAGGTGATTTTGGCTTGTCCAGCAGGTGGTTCCGGCGAGCTCGGCAGGTGGTACGGGCGTGTCCGGAACATGGTTCTGGCACGTCTGAGAGATGGTTTCAGCAAGCCCGGTAGGTGATTCCGCAGTGTCCGTCATGTGGTTCTGGCACCTCTGAGAGGTGGTTCCGGCATGCCTGGCAGGTGATTCCGGAGTGTCTGGCATGTGGTTCTGGCGTAGTCGGCAGGTGATTCGGGCTTGTCCAGCAGGTGGTTCTGGGGAGTGGATCAGGTGGTTCCGGCATACTCGGCAGGTCGTACCGGCGTGTCCGGAACATGGTTCTGGCAAGTCTGAGAGGCGGTTCCGGCATGCCCGACAGGTGATTCCGGAGTGTTCGCGAAGTGGTTCTGGTGTAGCCGGCAGGTCATTTTGCATGTCCGGCGGTGGTTCCGGCGAGTCGAGCCGGTGGTTCCCGAATGTCCGGCAGGTGATTCCGGCATGTCCAGCAGGTGGTTCCGGCATGCCCGGTAGGTGATTCCAGAGTGTCCGGCATGTGGTTCTGGCACCTCTGAGAGGTGGTTCCGGCATGCCCGACAGGTGATTCCGGAGTGTTCGCCAAGTGGTTCTGGCGTAGCCGGCAGGTCATTTTGCATGTCCGGCGGTGGTTCAGGCGAGTCGAGCCGGTGGTTCCGGCGTGTCCGGCAGGTGGTTCCAGCCAGCCCGGCAGGAGATTCCGGAGTGTCTGCCACGTGGTTCTGGCGTAGCCGGAAGGTGATTTTGGCGTGTACAGCAGGTGGTTCCGGCAAGCTCGGCAGGTGGTACCAGCGTGTCCGGAACATGGTTCTGGCACGTCTGAGAGATGGTTCTGGCATGCCCGGCAGGTGATTCCGGAGTGTCCGGCATGTGGTTCTGGCACCTCTGAGAGGTGGTTCCGGCATGCCCGGCAGGTGATTCCGAAGAGTTCACCAAATGGTTGTGGCGTAGCCGGCAGGTTATTTTGGCGTGTCAGGAAGTTGGTTCCGGCTAGTTGAGCAGGTGGATCAGGCGTGCTCGCCAGTGGGTTCAGGCGGGTCTGGCAGGTGGTTTCGGTCTGTTCGGGGTGTGGTTCCGGCATCACAGGCACATGGTTCTGGCACGTCTGAGAGGTGGTTCCGGCCGGCCGGAGAGGTGTTTCCGGAGTGTCCGCCAAGTGGTTCTGGCGTAGCTGAAAGGTGATGTTGGCGTGACCGGCAGGTGGTTCCAGCCAGCCCGGCAGGTGATTCCGGAGTGTCTTCCGTGAGGTTCTGGCGTAGCTGAAATGTGATGTTGGCGTGACCGGCAGGTGGTTCCAGCAAGCCCGGCAGGTGATTCCGAAGAGTTCACCAAATGGTTGTGGCGTAGCCGGCAGGTGATTTTTTTGTGTCCAGCGGGTGGTTTTGGCGAGTCGAGCAGGTGGTTCTGGCGTGCTCGGCAGGTGCTTCCGGAGTCTTCCCCAAGTGGTTCTGGCATAGCCGGCAGGTGATTTTGCATGTCCGGCAATGGTGCACGCGAGTCGAGCCGGTGGTTCCGTCATGTCCGGTAGGTGGTTCCGGCATGTCCGGCAGATGGTTCCGGCATGCCCGGCAGGTGATTCCGGAGTGTCCGGCATGTGGTTCTGGCACCTCTGAGAGGTGGTTACGGCATGCCCGGCAGGTGATTCCGGAGTGTTCCTCAAGTGGTTCAGGCATAGCCGGCAGGTGATTTTGCATGTCCGGCTATGGTTCCGGCGAGTCGAGCCGGTGGTTCCGGCATGTCCGGCAGGTGGATCCGGCATATCCGGCAGGTGATTATGGAGTGTCCGGCATGTGGTTCTGGCACCTCTGAGAGGTGGTTCCGGCATGCCCGGCAGGTGATACCGGAGTGTCCGGCATTTGGTTCTGGCACCTCTGAGAGGTGGTTCCGGAATGCCTGGCATGTGATTCCGGAGTGTCTGCCGAGTGGTTCTGGCGTAGCCGGCAGTTGATTTTGGCGTGTCCACTAGGTGGTTCTGGGGAGTGGATCAGCTGGTTCCGGCATACTCGGCAGGTGGTACTGGCGTGTCCAGAACATGGTTCTGGCAATTCTGAGAGGTGGTTCCGGCACGCCCGACAGGTGATTCCGGAGCATCCGCCAAGTGTTTCTGGCGTACCCAGCAGGTGATTTTGGCATGTCCGACAGGTGTTTCTTGCGAGTCGAGCAGGTGGCTCAGGCATGCTCAGCTGGTGCTTCCGGCGTCTCTGGCACGTGGTTCTGGTGTGTCTCAGAGCTGGTTCTGGCATGTCCGGCAGATGATTCCGGAGTGTCCACCAAGTGGTTCTGGTATACCTGGCAGGTGATTTTGGCGTGTCTGGAAGGTGGTTCCGGCTAGTTGAGCAGGTGGATCAGGCGTGCTCGCCAGGGGGTTCAGGCGGGTCTGGAAGGTGGTTTCGGTCTGTTCGGGGAGTGGTTCCGGCATCTCAGGCACATGGTTCTGGCACGTCTGAGAGGTGGTTCCGGCCGGCCGGACAAGTGTTTCTGGAGTGTCCGCCAAGTGGTTCTGGTGTAGCTGAAAGGTGATGTTGGCGTGACCAGCAGGTGGTTCCAGCCAGCCCGGCAGGTGATTCCGGAGTGTCTGCCACGTGGTTCTGGCGTATCCGGCAGGTGATTTTGGCGTGTCCAGCAGGTGGTTCGGGCGAGCTCGGCAGGCGGTACCAGCGTGTCCGGAACATGGTTCTGGCACGTCTGAGAGATGGTTCCGGCATGCCCGGCAGGTGATTCCGGAGTGTCCGGCATGTGGTTCTGGCACCTCTGAGAGGTGGTTCCGGCATGCCCGGCTGGTGGTTCCGGAGTGTCTGCCGAGTGGTTCTGGCGTGTTCGGCAGGTGATTCTGGCGTGTCCAGCAGGTGGTTCTGGGGAGTGGATCAGGTGGTTAAGGCATACTCGGCAGGTGGTACCGGCTTGTCCGGAACATGGTTCTGGCAAGTCTGAGAGGTGGTTCCGGCATGCCCTACAGGTGATTCCGAAGAGTTCACCAAATGGTTGTGGCGTAGCCGGCAGGTGATTTTGGCGTGTCCAGCAGGTGGTTTTGGCGAGTCGAGCAGGTGGTTCTGGCGTTGCGGCACGTGCTTCCGGTGTCATTGGCATGTGGTTCCGGCATGTCTGAGAGGTGGTTCCGGCATGCCCGGCAGGTGGTTCCGGAGAGTCTGCCGAGTGGTTCTGGAGCCAGCCCGGCAGGTGATTCCGAAGAGTTCACCAAATGGTTGTGGCGTAGCCGCCAGGTTATTTTGGCGTGTCAGGAAGGTGGTTCCGGCTAGTTCAGCAGGTGGATCAGGCGTGCTTGCCAGTGGGTTCAGGCGGGTCTGGCAGGTGGTTTCGGTCTGTTCTGGGAGTGGTTCCAGCATCTTAGGCACATGGTTCTGGCACGTCTGAGAGGTGTTTCCGGCCGGCCGGAGAGGTGTTTCCGGAGTGTCCGCCAAGTGGTTCTGGCGTAGCTGAAAGGTGATGTTGGCGTGACCGGCAGGTGGTTCCAGCCAGCCCTGCAGGTGATTCCGGAGTGTCTGCCGTGTGGTTCTGGCGTAGCTGGCAGGTGATTTTGGCGTGTCCAGCAGGTGGTTCCGGCGAGCTCGGCAGGTGGTACCGGCGTGTCCGGAACATGGTTCTGGCATGTCTGAGAGATGGTTCCGGCATGCCCGGCAGGTGATACCGGAGTGTCCGGCATGTGGTTCTGGCACCTCTTAGAGGTGGTTCCGGCATGCCCGGCAGGTGATACCAGAGTGTTAGCCAAGTGGTTCTGGCGTAGCCGGCAGGTGATTTTCCATGTCCGGCAATGGTTCCGGCGAGTCGAGCCGTGGTTCCGGAATGTCCGGCAGGTGGTTCCGGCATGTCCGGCAGGTGGTTCCGGCATGTCCAGCACGTGGTTCCAGCATGCCCGGCAGGTGATTCCGGAGTGTCCGGCATGTGGTTCTGGCACCTCTGAGAGGTGGTTCCGGCATGCCCGGCAGGTGATACCGGAGTGTCCGGCATTTGGTTCTGGCACCTCTGAGAGGTGGTTCCGGAATGCCTGGCATGTGATTCCGGAGTGTCTGCCGAGTGGTTCTGGCGTAGCCGGCAGTTGATTTTGGCGTGCCCACTAGGTGGTTCTGGGGAGTGGATCAGGTGGTTCCGGCATACTCGGCAGGTGGTACCGGCGTGTCCGGAACATTGTTCTGGCACTTCTGAGAGATGGTTCCGGCATGCCCGGCAGGTGATTCCGGAGTGTCCGGCATGTGGTTCTGGCACCTCTTAGAGGTGGTTCCGGCATGCCCGGCAGGTGATACCAGAGTGTTAGCCAAGTGGTTCTGGCGTAGCCGGCAGGTGATTTCCCATGTCCGGCAATGGTTCCGGCGAGTCGAGCCGTGGTTCCGGAATGTCCGGCAGGTGGTTCCGGCATGTCCGGCAGGTGGTTCCGGCATGTCCAGCACGTGGTTCCAGCATCCCCGGCAGGTGATTCCGGAGTGTCCGGCATGTGGTTCTGGCACCTCTGAGAGGTGGTTCCGGCATGCCCGGCAGGTGATTCCGGAGTGTCCGGCATTTTGTTCTGGCACCTCTGAGAGGTGGGTCCGGCATACCCGGCAGGTGGTTCCGGAGGTTCTGCCGAGTGGTTCTGGCGTAGTCGGCAGGTGATTCTGGCGTGTCCAGAAGGTGGTTTTGGGGAATGGATCAGCTGGTTCCGGCATATTCGGCAGGTGGTACCTGCGTGTCCAGAAGATGGTTGTGGCAAGTCTGAGAGGTGGTTCCGCCACGCCCGACAGGTGATTCCGGAGCGTCCGCCAAGTGTATCTGGCGTACGCGGCAGGTGATTTTCGCCTGTCCGACAGCTGTATCTTGCGAGTCGAGCAGGTGGGTGAGGCATGCTCAGCTGGTGATTCCGGCGTCTCTGGCACGTGGTTCTGGTGTGTCTGAGAGCTGGTTCTATCATCTCCGGCAGATGATTCCGGAGTGTCCACCAAGTGGTTCTTGTATACCTGGCAGGTGATTTTGGCGTGTCAGGAAGTTGGTTCCGGCTAGTTGATCAGGTGGATCAGGCGTGCTCGCCAGGGGGTTCAGGCGGGTCTGGCAGGTGGTTTCGGTCTGTTCGGGGAGTGGTTCCGGCATCTCAGGCACATGGTTCTGGCACGTCTGAGAGGTGGTTCCGGCATGCCCGACAGGTGATTCCGGAGTGTTCGCCAAGTGGTTCTGGCGTAGCCGGCAGGTCATTTTGCATGTCCGGCGGTGCTTCTGGCGAGTCAATCCGGTGGTTCCGGCGTGTCCGGCAGGTGTTTCCGGTCTGTCCGGCACGTTGTTCTGGCGTGTCCGGCACGAGGTTCTGGCACGTCTGAGAGTTGGTTCCGGCATGCCCGACAGGTGATTCCAGAGAGTCCGCCACGTGGTTCTGGCATACCCGGCAGGTGATTTTGGCGTGTCTGGCAGGTGTTTCTTGCAAGTCGAGCATGTGGCTCAGGCATGATCAGCAGGTGCTTCCGGCGTGTCCGGCACGTGGTTCTGGTGTGTCAGAGGGCTGGTTCTGGCATTTCTGGCAGATGATTCCGGAGTGTCCACCAAGTGGTTCTGGTAGACCTGGCAGGTGATTTTGGCGTGTCTGGAAGATGGTTCCGGCTAGTTGAGCAGGTGGATCAGGCGTGCTCGCCAGGGGGTTCAGGCGGGTCTGGCAGGTGGTTTCGGTCTGTTTGGGGAGTGGCTCTGGCATCTTAGGCACATGGTTCTGGCACGTCTGAGAGGTGTTCCGGCCGGCCGGAGAGGTGTTTCCGGACTGTCCGCCAAGTGGTTCTGGCTTAGCTGAAAGGTGATGTTGGAGTGACCGGCAGGTGGTTCCAGCCAGCCCGGCAGGTGATTCCGGAGTGTCTGCCGTGTGGTTCTGGCGTAGCTGGCAGGTGATTTTGGCGTGTCCAGCAGGTGGTTCCGGCGAGCTCGGCAGGTGGTACCGGCGTGTCCGGAACATGGTTCTGGCACGTCTGAGAGATGGTTCCGGCATGCCCGGCAGGTGATTCCGGAGTGTCCGGCATGTGGTTCTGGCACCTCTGAGAGGTGGTTCCGGCATGCCCGGCATGTGATTCCGGAGTGTCTGCCGAGTGGTTCTGGCGTAGCCGGCAGGTGATTCTGGCGTCTCCAACAGGTGGTTCTGAGGAGTGGATCAGGTGGTTCCGGCATACTCGGCAGGTGGTACCGGCGTGTCCAGCAGGTGTTTCCGGTCTGTCTGGCAGGTGGTTCTGGCGTGTCCGGCACGAGGTTCTGGCACGTCTGAGAGTTGGTTCCGGCATGCCCGACAGGTGATTCCGGAGTGTCCGCCACGTGGTTCTGGCGTACCCGGCAGGTGATTTTGGCGTGTCTGGCAGGTGTCTCTTGCAAGTCGAGCATTTGGCTCAGGCATGCTCAGCAGGTGCTTCCGGCGTGTCTGGCACGTGGTTCTGGTGTGTCTGAGAGCTGGTTCTGGCATGTCCGGCAGATGATTCCGGAGTGTCCACCAAGTGGTTGTGGCATACCCGGCAGGTGATTTTAGCATGTCAGGTAGGTGGTTCCAGCGAGTCGAATAGGTGGTTCCGGCGTGCTCGGCAGGTGGTTCAGGCGGGTCTGGCAGGTGGTTTCGGTCTGTTCAGGGTGTGGTTCCGGCATCTCAGGCACATGGTTCTGGCACGTCTGATAGGTGGTTCCGGCCGGCCCGACAGGTGTTTCCATGGTGTCCACCAAGTGGTTCTGGCATAGCTGGCAGGTGATGTTGGCGTGACCGGCAGATGGTTCCAGCCAGCCCGGCAGGTGATTCCGAAGTGTTCACCAAATGGTTGTGGCATAGCCGGCAGGTTATTTAGGCATGTCCAGCAGGTGGTTTTGGCGAGTCGAGCAGGTGGTTCTGGCGTGCTCGGCAGGTGCTTCCGGTGTCATTGGCATGTGGTTCCGGCATGTCTGAGAGGTGGTTCCGCCATGCCCGGCATGTGATTCCGGAGTATTTGCCAAGTGGTTCTGGCGTAGCCGGCAGGTGATTTTGCATGTCCGGCAATGGTTCCGGCGAGTCGAGCCGGTGGTTCCGGCATGTCCGGCAGGTGGTTCCGGCATGCTCGGCAGGTGATTCCGGAGTGTCCGGCATGTGGTTCTGGCACCTCTGAGAGGTGGTTCCGGCATGCCGGGCAGGTGATACCGGAGTTTTCAGCATTTGGTTCTGGCACCTCTTAGAGGTGGTTCCGGGATGCCTGGCATGTGATTCCGGAGTGCCTGCCGGGTGGTTCTGGCGTGTCCAGCAGGTGTTTCCGGACTTTCCGGCAGGTGGTTCTGGCGTGTCCGGCACGAGGTTCTGGCATGTCTGAGAGTTGGTTCCGGCATGCCCGACAGGTGATTCCGGAGTGTGCGCCATGTGGTTCTGGCGTACCCGGCAGGTGATTTTGGCGTGTCTGGCAGGTGTTCCTTGCAAGTCGAGCATGTGGCTCAGGCATGATCAGCAGGTGCTTCCGGCCTGTCCGGCCCGTCGTTCTGGTGTGCCTGAGAGCTGGTTCTGGCACGTCCGGCAGATGATTCCGGAGTGTCCACCAAGTGGTTGTGGCTTACCCGGCAGGAGATTTTAGCGTGTCAGGTAGGTGCTTCCGGCGAGTCGATTAGGTGGTTCCGGCGTGCTCCTCAGGTGGTTCAGGCGGGTCTGGCAGGTGGTTTCGGTCTGTTCGGGGTGTGGTTCCGGCATCTCAGGCACATGGTTCTGGCACGTCTGATAGGTGGTTCCGGCCGGCCCGACAGGTGTTTCCATGGTGACCGCCAAGTGGTTCTGGCATAGCTGGCAGGTGATGTTGGCGTGACCGGCAGGTGGTTCCAGCCAGCCCGGCAGGTGATTCCGGAGTGTCTGCCGAGTGGTTCTGGAGCCAGCCCGGCAGGTGATTCCGAAGAGTTCACCAAATGGTTGTGGCATAGCCGGCAGGTTATTTTGGCGTGTCAGGAAGTTGGTTCCGGCTATTTGAGCAGGTGGATCAGGCGTGCTCGCCAGGGGGTTCAGGCGGGTCTGGCAGGTGGTTTCGGTCTGTTCGGGGTGTGGTTCCGGCATCTCAGGCACATGGTTCTGGCACGTCTGAGAGGTGGTTCCGGCCGGCCGGAGAGGTGTTTCCGGAGTGTCCGCCAAGTGGTTCTGGCGTAGCTGAAAGTTGATGTTGGCGTGACCGGCAGGTGGTTCCAGCCAGCCCGGCAGGTGATTCCGGAGTGTCTGCCGTGAGGTTCTGGCGTAGCTGAAAGGTGATGTTGGCGTGACCGGCAGGTGGTTCCAGCAAGCCCGGCAGGTGATTCTGAAGAGTTCACCAAATGGTTGTGGCGTAGCCGGCAGGTGATTTTTTTGTGTCCAGCGGGTGGTTTTGGCGAGTCGAGCAGGTGGTTCTGGCGTGCTCGCAGGTGCTTCCGGTGTCATTGGCATGTGGTTCCGGCATGTCTGAGAGGTGGTTCCGCAATGCCCGGCAGGTGATTCCGGAGTGTTCGCCAAGTGGTTCTGGCGTAGCCGGCAGGTGATTTTGCATGTCCGGCAATGATTCTGGCGAGTCGAGGCGGTGGTTCCGGCATGTCCGGCAGGTGGTTCCGGCATGCCCGGCAGGTGATTCCGGAGTGTCCGGCACGTGGTTCTGGCACCTCTGAGACGTGGTTCCGGCATGCCCGGCATGTGATTCCGGAGTGTCTGCCGAGTGGTTCTGGCGTAGCCGGCAGTTGGTTTTGGCGTGTCCACTAGGTGGTTCTGGGGAGTGGATCAGCTGGTTCCGGCATACTCGGCAGGTGGTACCGGCATGTCCAGAACATGGTTCTGGCAAGTCTGAGAGGTGGTTCCGGCACGCCCGACAGGTGATTCTGGAGCGTCCGCCAAGTGTTTCTGGCGTACCCGGCAGGTGATTTTGGCATGTCCGACAGGTGTTTCTTGCGAGTCGAGCAGGTGGCTCAGGCATGCTCAGCTGCTGCTTCCGGCGTCTCTGGCACGTGGTTCTGGTGTGTCTCAGAGCTGGTTCTGGCATGTCCGGCTGATGATTCCGGAGTGTCCACCAAGTGGTTCTGGTATACCTGGCAGGTGATTTTGGCGTGTCAGGAAGTTGGTTCCGGCTAGTTGGGCAGGTGGATCAGGCGTGCTCGCCAGGGGGTTCAGGCGGGTCTGGCAGGTGGTTTCGGTCTGTTCGGGGAGTGGTTCCGGCATCTCAGGCACATGGTTCTGGCACGTCTGAGAGGTGGTTGCAGCCGGCCCGACAGGTGTTTCCGGAGTGTCCGCCAAGTGGTTCTGGCGTAGCTGAAAGGTGATGTTGGCGTGACCGGCAGGTGGTTCCGCCATGCCCGGCAGGTGATTCCGGAGTGTTCCCCAACTGGTTCTGGCATAGCCGGCAGGTGATTTTGCATGTCCGGCAATGGTGCACGCGAGTCGAGCCGGTGGTTCCGGCATGTCCGGTAGGTGGTTCCGGCATGCCCGGCAGGTGATTCCGGAGTGTCCGGCATGTGGTTCTGGCACCTCTGAGAGGTGGTTCCGGCATGCCCGGCAGGTTATACCGGAGTGTTCGCCAAGTGGTTCTGGCGTAGCCGGCAGGTGATTTTGCATGTCCGGTATTGGTTCCGGCGAGTCGAGCCGCTGGTTCCGGAATGTCCGGCAGGTGGTTCCGGCATGTCCGGCAGGTGGTTCCGGCATGCCCGGCAGGTGATTCCGGAGTGTCCGGCATGTGGTTCCGGCACCTCTGAGAGGTGGTTATGGCATGCCCGGCAGGTGGTTCCGGAGTGTCTGCCGAGTGCTTCTGGTGTAGCTGGCAGGTGATTCTGCGGTGTCCAGCAGGTGGTTCTGGGGAGTGGATCAGGTGGTTCCGGCATACTCGGCAGGTGGTACCGGCGTGTCCGGAAAATGGTTCTGGCAAGTCTGAGAGGTGGTTCCGGCATGCCCGAAAGGTGATTCCGGAGTGTTCGCCAAGTGGTTCTCGCGTAGCCAGCAGGTCATTTTGCATGTCCGGCGGTGGTTCCGGCGAGTCAAGCCGGTGGTTCCGGCGTAGCTGGCTGTTGATTTTTGCGTGTCCACTACGTGGTTCTGGGGAGTGGATCAGCTGGTTCCGGCATACTCGGCAGGTCGTACCGGCGTGTCCAGAACATGGTTCTGGCAAGTCTGAGAGGTGGTTCCGGCACGCCCGACAGGTGATTCCGGAGCGTCCGCCAAGTGTTTCTGGCATAGCCGGCAGGTGATTTTGGCATGTCCGACAGTTGTTTCTTGCGAGTCGAGCAGGTGGCTCAGGCATGCTCAGCTGGTGCTTCCTGCGTCTCTGGCACGTGGTTCTGGTGTGTCTCAGAGCTGGTTCTGGCATGTGCAGCAGATGATTCCGGAGTGTTCACCAAGTGATTCTGGTATACCTGGCAGGTGATTTTGGCGTGTCAGGAAGGTGGTTCCGGCTAGTTGAGCAGGTGGATCAGGCGTGCTCGCCAGGGGGTTCAGGCGGTTCTGGCAGGTGGTTTCGGTGTGTTTGGGGAGTGGTTCCGGCATCTCAGGCACATGGTTCTGGCACGTCTGAGAGGTGGTTCCGGCTGCCCCGACAGGTGTTTCCGGAGTGTCCGCCAAGTGGTTCTGGTGTAGCTGAAAGGTGATGTTTGCGTGACCGGCAGGTGGTTCCAGCCAGCCCGGCAGGTGATTCCGGAGTCTCTGCCACGTGGTTCTGGCGTAGCCGGCAGGTGATTTTGGCGTGTCCAGCAGGTGGTTCCGGCGAGCTCGGCAGGTGGTACCAGCGTGTCCGGAACATGGTTCTGGCACGTCTGAGAGATGGTTCCGGCATGCCCGGCAGGTGATTCCGGAGTGTCCGGCATGTGGTTCTGGCACCTCTGAGAGGTGGTTCCGGCATGCCCGGCAGGTGGTTCCGGAGTGTCTGCCGAGTGGTTCTGGTGTAGTCGGCAGGTGATTCTGGCGTGTCCAGCAGGTGGTTCTGGGGAGTGGATCAGGTGGTTAAGGCATACTCGGCAGGTGGTACCGACTTGTCCAGAACATGGTTCTGGCAAGTCTGAGAGGTGGTTCCGGCATGCCCGACAGGTGATTCCGAAGAGTTCACCAAATGGTTGTGGCATAGCCGCCAGGTTATTTTGGCGTGTCAGGAAGGTGGTTCCGGCTAGTTGAGCAGGTGGATCAAGCGTGCTCGCCAGGGGGTTCAGGCGGGTTTGGCAGGTGGTTTCGGTCTGCTCGGGGAGTGGTTCCAGCATCTTAGGCACATGGTTCTGGCACGTCTGAGAGGTGTTTCCGGCCGGCCAGAGAGGTGTTTCCGGAGTGTCCGCCAAGTGGTTCTGGCGTAGCTGAAAGGTGATGTTGGCGTGACCGGCAGGTGGTTCCAGCCAGCCCAGCAGGTGATTCCGGAGTGTCTGCCGTGTGGTTCTGGCGTAGCTGGCAGGTGATTTTGGCGTGTCCAGCAGGTGGTTCCGGCGAGCTCGGCAGGTGGTACCGGCGTGTCCGGAACATGGTTCTGGCACGTCTGAGAGATGGTTCCGGCATGCCCGGCAGGTGATTCCGGAGTGTCCGGCATATGGTTCTGGCACCTCTGAGAGGTGTTTCCGGCATGCCCGGCAGGTGGTTCCGGAGTGTCTGCCGAGTGGTTCAGGCGTAGTCGGCAGGTGATTCTGGCGTGTCCAGCAGGTGGTTCTGGGGAGTGGATCAGGTGGTTCCGGCATACTCGGCAGGTGGTACCGGCGTGTCCGGAACATGGTTCTGGCAAGTCTGAGAGGCGGTTCCGGCATGCCCGACAGGTGATTCCGGAGTGTTCGCCAAGTGGTTCTGGCGTAGCTGGCAGGTCATTTTGCATGTCCGGCGGTGGTTCCCGCTAGTCGAGCCGGTGGTTCCGGAGTGTCCGGCAGGTGGTTCTGGCGTGACCGGCACGAGGTTTTGGCACGTCTGAGAGTTGGTTCCGGCATGCTCGACAGGCGATTCCGGAGTGTCCGCCACGTGGTTCTGGCGTACCCGGCAGGAGATTTTGGCGTTTCTGGTAGGTGTTTCTTGCAAGTCGAGCATTTGGCTCAGGCATGCTCAGCAGGTGATTCCAGCGTGTCTGGCACGTGGTTCTGGTGTGTCTGAGAGCTGGTTCTGACATGTCCGGCAGATGATTCCGGAGTGTCCACCAAGTGGTTGTGGCATACCCGGCAAGTGATTTTAGCGTGTCAGGTAGGTGGTTCCAGCGAGTCGAGTAGGTGGTTCCGGCGTGCTCGACAGGTGGTTCAGGCGGGTCTGGCAGGTGGTTTCGGTCTGTTCGGGGTGTGGTTCCGGCATCTCAGGCACATGGTTCTGGCACGTCTGATAGGTTGTTCCGGCCGGCCAGACAGGTGTTTCCATGGTGTCCGCCAAGTGGTTCTGGCATAGCTGGCAGGTGATGTTGGCGTGACCGGCAGGTGATTCCAGCCAGCCCGGCTGGTGATTCCGAAGAGTTCACCAAATGGTTGTGGGGTAGCCGGAAGGTGATTTTGGCGTGTCCAGCAGGTGGTTTTGGCGAGTCGAGCAGGTGGTTCTGGCGTGCTCGGCAGGTGCTTCCGGTGTCATTGGCATGTGGTTCCGGCATGTCTGAGAGGTGCTTCCGCCATGCCCGGCAGGTGATTCCGGAGTGTTCCCCAAGTGGTTCAGGCATAGCCGGCAGGTGATTTTGCATGTCCGGCAATGGTTCCGGGGAGTCGAGCCGGAACATGGTTCTGGCACGTCTGAGAGATGGTTCCGGCATGCCCGGCAGGTGATTCCGGAGTGTCCGGCATGTGGTTCTGGCACCTCTGAGAGGTGGTTCCGGCATGCCCAGCAGGTGGTTCCGGAGTGTCTGCCGAGTGGTTCTGGCGTAGCCGGCAGGTGATTCTGGCGTGTCCAGCAGGTGGTTCTGGGGAGTGGATCAGGTGGTTCCGGCATACTCGGCAGGTGTTACCGGCGTGTCCGGAACATGGTTCCGGCATGTCTGAGAGGTGGTTCCACCATGCCCGGCAGGTGGTTCCGGAGTGTCTGCCGAGTGGTTCTGGAGCCATCCCGGCAGGTGATTCTGAAGAGTTCACCAAATGGTTGTGGCATAGCCGGCAGGTGATTTTGGCATGTCAGGAAGTTGGTTCCGGCTAGTTGAGCAGGTGGATCAGGCGTGCTCGCCAGGGGGTTCAGGCGGGTCTGGCAGGTGGTTTCGGTCTGTTCGGGGAGTGGTTCCGGCATCAGAGGCACATGGCTATGGCACGTTTGAGAGGTGGTTCCGGCCGGCCGGAGAGGTGTTTCCGGAGTGTCCGCCAAGTGGTTCTGGCGTAGCTGAAAGGTGATGTTGGCGTGACCGGCAGGTGGTTCTAGCCAGCCCTGCAGGTGATCCCGGAGTGTCTGCCGAGTGGTTCTGGCGTAGCCGGCAGGTGATTTTGGCGTGTCCAGCAGGTGGTTCCGGCGAGCTCGGCAGGTGGTACCGGCGTGTCCGGAACATGGTTCTGGCACGTCTGAGAGATGGTTCCGTCATGCCCGGCAGGTGATTCCGGAGTGTCCGGCATGTGGTTCTGGCACCTCTGAGAGGTGGTTCCGGCATGCCCGGCAGGTGATTCCGGAATGTCCGGTATGTGGTTCTGACACCTCTGAGAGGTGGTTCCGGCATGCCCAACAGGTGGTTCCGGAGTGTCTGCCGAGTGGTTCTGACGTAGCTGGCAGGTGATTCTGGCGTGTCCAGCAGGTGGTTCTGGGGAGTGGATCAGGTGGTTCCGGCATACTCGGCAGGTGGTACCGGCGTGTCCGGAACATGGTTCTGGCAAGTCTGAGAGGCGGTTCCGGCATGCCCGACAGGTGATTCCGGAGTGTTCGCCAAGTGGTTCTGGCATAGCCGGCAGGTCATTTTGCATGTCCGGCGTTGGTTCCGGCGAGTCGAGCCGGTGGTTCCGGCGTGTCCGGCAGGTGGTTCTGGCGCGACCGGCACGAGGTTTGGCACGTCTGAGAGTTGGTTCCGGCATGCCCGACAGGTGATTCCGGAGTCTCCGCCACGTGGTTCTGGCGTACCCGACAGGTGATTTTGGCGTTTCTGGCAGGTGTTTCTTGCAAGTCGAGCATTTGGCTCAGGCATGCTCAGCAGGTGATTCCGGCGTGTCTGAAACGTGGTTCTGGTGTGTCTGAGAGCTGGTTCTGGCATGTCCGGCAGATGATTCCGGAGTGTCCACCAAGTGGTTGTGGCATACCCGGCAGGTGATTTTAGCGTGTCAGGTAGGTGGTTCCAGCGAGTCGAGTAGGTGGTTCCGGCGTGCTCGGCAGGTGGTACAGGCGGGTCTGGCAGGTGGTTTCGGTCTGTTCGGGGTGTGGTTCCGGCATCTCAGGCACATGGTTCTGGCACGTCTGATAGGTGGTTCCGGCCGGCCCGACAGGTGTTTCCATGGTGTCCGCCAAGTGGTTCTGGCATAGCTGGCAGGTGATGTTGGCGTGACCGGCAGGTGGTTCCAGCCAGCCCGGCAGGTGATTCCGAAGTGTCCACCAAATGGTTGTGGGGTAGCCGGCAAGTGATTTTGGCGTGTCCAGCAGGTGGTTTTGGCGAGTCGAGCAGGTGGTTCTGGCGTGCTCGGCAGGTGCTTCCGGTGTCATTGGCATGTGGTTCCGGCATGTCTGAGAGGTGGTTCCGCCATGCCCGGCAGGTGATTCCGGAGTGTTCCCCAAGTGGTTCTGGCATAGCCGGCAGGTGATTTTGCATGTCCGGCAATGGTTCCGGCGAGTCGAGCCGGTGGTTCCGGCATGTCCGGCAGGTGGTTCCGGCATGCCCGGCAGGTGATTCCGGAGTGTCCGGCATGTGGTTCTGGCACCTCTTAGAGGTGTTTCCGGCATGCCCGGCAGGTGATACCGGAGTGTTAGCCAAGTGGTTCTGGCGTAGCCGGCAGGTGATTTACCATGTCCGGCAATGTTTCCAGCGAGTCGAGCCGTGGTTCCGGAATGTCCGGCAGGTGGTTCCGGCATGTCCGGCAGGTGGTTCCGGCATGTCCAGCACGTGGTTTGAGCATGCCCGGCAGGTGATTCCGGAGTGTCCGGTATGTGGTTCTGGCACCTCTGAGAGGTGGTTCCGGCATGCCCGGCAGGTGATACCGGAGTGTCCGGCATTTGGTTCTGGCACCTCTGAGAGGTGGTTCCGGAATGCCTGGCATGTGATTCCGGAGTGTCTGCCGAGTGGTTCTGGCGTAGCCGGGAGTTGATTTTGGCGTGTCCACTAGGTGGTTCTGGGGAGTGGATCAGCTGGTTCCGGCATACTCGGCAGGTGGTACCGGCGTGTCCAGAACATGGTTCGGGCAGGTCTGAGGGTGGTTCCAGCACGCCCGACTGGTGATTCCGGAGCGTCCGCCAAGTGTTTCTGGGGTACCCGGCAGGTGATTTTCGCCTGTCCGACAGGTGTATCTTGCGAGTCGAGCAGGTGCCTGAGCCATGCTCAGCTGGTGCTTCCGGCGTCTCTGGCACGTGGTTCTGGTGTGTCTGAGAGCTGGTTCTGGCATCTCCGGCAGATGCTTCCGGAGTGTACACCAAGTGGTTCTTGTATACCTGGCAGGTGATTTTGGCGTGTCAGAAAGTTGGTTCCGGCTAGTTGAGCAGGTGGGTCAGGCGTGCTCGCCAGGGGGTTCAGGCGGGTCTGTAAGGTGGTTTCGGTCTGTTCGGGGAGTGGTTCCGGCATCTCAGGCACATGGTTCTGGCACGTCTGATAGGTGGTTCCGGCATGCCCGACAGGTGATTCTGGAGTGTTCGCCAAGTGGTTCTGGCGTAGCCAGCAGGTCATTTTGCATGTCCGGCGGTGGTTCTGGCCAGTCAAGCCAGTGGTTCCGGCGTGTCCAACAGGTGTTTCCGGTCTGTCCGGCACGTGGTTCTGGCGTGTCCGGCACGAGGTTCTGGCACGTCTGAGAGTTGGTTCCGGCATGCCCGACAGGTGATTCCGGAGAGTCCGCCACGTGATTCTGGCGTACCCGGCAGGTGATTTTGGCGTGTCTGGCAGGTGTTTCTTGCAAGTCGAGCCTGTGGCTCAGGCATGATCAGCAGGTGCTTCCGGCGTGTCCGGCACGTGGTTCTGGTGTGTCAGAGGGCTGGTTCTGGCATTTCTGGCAGATGATTCCGGAGTGTCCACCAAGTGGTTCTGGTAGACCTGGCAGGTGATTTTGGCGTGTCTGGAAGGTGGTTCCGGCTAGTTGAGAAGGTGGATCAGGCGTGCTCGCCAGGGGGTTCAGGCGGGTCTGGCAGGTGGTTTCGGTGTCTTTGGCATGTGGATGCGGCATGACTGAGAGGTGGTTCGGGCATGCCCGGTAGGTGGTTCCGAAGAGTCTGCCGAGTGGTTCTGGAGCCAGCACGGCAGGTGATTCGGAAGAGTTCACCAAATGCTTGTGGCGTAGCCGGCAGGTTATTTTGGCGTGTCAGGAAGGTGGTTCCGGCTATTTGAGCATGTGGATCAGGCGTGCTCACCAGTGGGTTCAGGCGGGTCTGGCAGGTGGTTTCGGTCTGTTCGGGGTGTGGTTCCGGCATCTCAGGCACATGGTTCTGGCACGTCTGATAGGTGGTTCCGGCCGGCCCGACAGGTGTTTCCATGGTGTCCGCCAATTGGTTCTGGCATAGCTGGCAGGTGATGTTGGCGTGACCGGCAGGTGGTTCCAGCCAGCCCGGCAGGTGATTCCGAAGTGTTCACCAAATGGTTGTGGCGTAGCTGGAAGGTGATTTTGGCGTGTCCAGCAGGTGGTTTTGGCGAGTCGAGCAGGTGGTTCTGGCGTGCTCGGCAGGTGCTTCCGGTGTCATTGGCATGTGGTTCCGGCATTTCTGAGAGGTGGTTCCGCCATGCCCGGCAGGTGATTCCGGAGTGTTCCCCAAGTGGTTCTGGCATAGCCGGCAGGTGATTTTGCTATCCGGCAATGGTTCTGGCGAGTCGAGCCGGTGGTTCCGTCATGTCCAGCAGTTGGTTCCGGCGAGCTCGGCAGGTTGTACCAGCGTGTCCGGAACATGGTTCTGACATGTCTGAGAGATGGTTCCGGCATGCCCGGCAGGTGATTCCGGAGTGTCCGGCATGTGGTTCTGGCACCTCTGAGAGGTGGTTCCGGCATGCCCGGCAGGTGGTTCCGGAGTGTCTGCCTAGTGGTTCTGGCGTAGCCGGCAGGTGATTCTGGCGTGTCTAGCAGGTCGTTCTGGGGAGTGGATCAGGTGGTTCCGGCATACTCGGCAGGTGGTACCGGCGTGTCCGGACCATGGATCTGACACGTCTGAGAGATGGTTCCGGAATGCCCGGCAGGTGATTCCGGAGTGTCCGGCATGTGGTTCTGGCACCTCTGAGAGGTGGTTCCGGCATGCCCGGCAGGTGGTTCCGGAGTGTCTGCCGAGTGGTTCTGGCATACCCGGCAGGTGATTTTGGCGTGTCCAGCAGGTGGTTCCGGCGAGCTCGGCAGGTGGTACCGGCGTGTCCGGAACATGGTTCTGGCACGTCTGAGAGATGGTTCCGGCATGCCCGGCAGGTGATTCCGGAGTGTCCGGCATGTGGTTCTGGCGTAGCCGGCAGGTCATTTTGAATGTCCGGCGGTGGTTGCGGCGAGTCAAGCCGGTGGTTCCGGTGTAGCCGGCTGTTGATTTTGGCGTGTCCACTAGGTGGTTCTGGGGAGTGGATCAGCTGGTTCCGGCATACTCGGCAGGTGGTAACGGCGTGTCCAGAACATGGTTCTGGCAAGTCTGAGAGGTGGTTCCGGCACGCCCGACAGGTGATTCCGGAGCGTCCGCCAAGTTTCTCTGGCGTACCCGGCAGGTGATTTTGGCATGTCCGACAGGTGTTTCTTGCGAGTCGAGCAGGTGGCTCAGGCATGCTCAGCTGCTGCTTCCGGCGTCTCTGGCACGTGGTTCTGGTGTGTCTCAGAGCTGTTTCTGGCATGTCCAGCAGATGATTCCGGAGTGTCCACCAAGTGGTTCTGGTATACCTGGCAGGTGATTTTGGCGTGTCAGGAAGGTGGTTTCGGCTAGTTGAGCAGGTGGATCAGGTGTGCTCGCCGTGGGGTTCAGGCGGGTCTTGCGGGTGGTTTCGGTCTGTTCGGGGAGTGGTTCCGGCATCTCAGGCACATGCTTCTGGCACGTCTGAGAGGAGGTTGTGGCCGGCCCGACAGGTGTTTCCGGAGTGTACGCCAAGTGGTTCTGGAGTAGCTGAAAGGTGATGTTGGCATGACCGGCAGGTGGTTCCAGCCAGCCTGGCAGGTGATTCCGGAGTGTCTGCCGAGTGGTTCTGGCGTAGCCGGCAGGTGATTTTGGCATGTCCAGCGGGTGGTTTTGGCGAGTCGAGCAGGTGGTTCTGGCGTGCTCGGCAGGTGCTTCCGGTGTCATTGGCATGTGGTTCCCGCATGTCTGAGAGGTGGTTCCGCCATGCCCGGCAGGTGATTCCGGAGTGTTCCCCAAGTGGTTCTGGCGTAGCCGGCAGGTGATTTTGCATGTCCGGCAATGGTTCCGGCGAGTCGAGCCGGTGGTTCCGGCATGTCCGGCAGGTGGTTCCGGCATGCCCGGCACGTGATTCCGGAGTGTCCGGCATTTGGTTCTGGCACCTCTGAGAGGTGGGTCCGGCATACCCGGCAGGTGGTTCCGGAGGTTCTGCCGAGTGGTTCTGGCGTAGTCGGCAGGTGATTCTGGCGTGTCCAGAAGGTGGTTTTGGGGAATGGATCAGCTGGTTCCGGCATATTCGGCAGGTGGTACCTGCGTGTCCAGAAGATGGTTCTGGCAAGTCTGAGAGGTGGTTCCGCCACGCCCGACAGGTGATTCCGGAGCGTCCGCCAAGTGTATCTGGCGTACGCGGCAGGTGATTTTCGCCTGTCCGACAGCTGTATCTTGCGAGTCGAGCAGGTGGGTGAGGCATGCTCAGCTGGTGATTCCGGCGTCTCTGGCACGTGGTTCTGGTGTGTCTGAGAGCTGGTTCTATCATCTCCGGCAGATGATTCCGGAGTGTCCACCAAGTGGTTCTTGTATACCTGGCAGGTGATTTTGGCGTGTCAGGAAGTTGGTTCCGGCTAGTTGATCAGGTGGATCAGGCGTGCTCGCCAGGGGGTTCAGGCGGGTCTGGCAGGTGGTTTCGGTCTGTTCGGGGAGTGGTTCCGGCATCTCAGGCACATGGTTCTGGCACGTCTGAGAGGTGGTTCCGGCATGCCCGACAGGTGATTCCGGAGTGTTCGCCAAGTGGTTCTGGCGTAGCCGGCAGGTCATTTTGCATGTCCGGCGGTGGTTCTGGCGAGTCAAGCCGGTGGTTCCGGCGTGTCCGGCAGGTGTTTCCGGTCTGTCCGGCACGTTGTTCTGGCGTGTCCGGCACGAGGTTCTGGCACGTCTGAGAGTTGGTTCCGGCATGCCCGACAGGTGATTCCAGAGAGTCCGCCACGTGGTTCTGGCATACCCGGCAGGTGATTTTGGCGTGTCTGGCAGGTGTTTCTTGCAAGTCGAGCATGTGGCTCAGGCATGATCAGCAGGTGCTTCCGGCGTGTCCGGCACGTGGTTCTGGTGTGTCAGAGGGCTGGTTCTGGCATTTCTGGCAGATGATTCCGGAGTGTCCACCAAGTGGTTCTGGTAGACCTGGCAGGTGATTTTGGCGTGTCTGGAAGATGGTTCCGGCTAGTTGAGCAGGTGGATCAGGCGTGCTCGCCAGGGGGTTCAGGCGGGTCTGGCAGGTGGTTTCGGTCTGTTTGGGGAGTGGCTCTGGCATCTTAGGCACATGGTTCTGGCACGTCTGAGAGGTGTTCCGGCCGGCCGGAGAGGTGTTTCCGGACTGTCCGCCAAGTGGTTCTGGCTTAGCTGAAAGGTGATGTTGGAGTGACCGGCAGGTGGTTCCAGCCAGCCCGGCAGGTGATTCCGGAGTGTCTGCCGTGTGGTTCTGGCGTAGCTGGCAGGTGATTTTGGCGTGTCCAGCAGGTGGTTCCGGCGAGCTCGGCAGGTGGTACCGGCGTGTCCGGAACATGGTTCTGGCACGTCTGAGAGATGGTTCCGGCATGCCCGGCAGGTGATTCCGGAGTGTCCGGCATGTGGTTCTGGCACCTCTGAGAGGTGGTTCCGGCATGCCCGGCATGCGATTCCGGAGTTTCTGCCGAGTGGTTCTGGCGTAGCCGGCAGGTGATTCTGGCGTCTCCAACAGGTGGTTCTGAGGAGTGGATCAGGTGGTTCCGGCATACTCGGCAGGTGGTACCGGCGTGTCCGGCAGGTGTTTCCGGTCTGTCTGGCAGGTGGTTCTGGCGTGTCCGGCACGAGGTTCTGGCACGTCTGAGAGTTGGTTCCGGCATGCCCGACAGGTGATTCCGGAGTGTCCGCCACGTGGTTCTGGCGTACCCGGCAGGTGATTTTGGCGTGTCTGGCAGGTGTCTCTTGCAAGTCGAGCATTTGGCTCAGGCATGCTCAGCAGGTGCTTCCGGCGTGTCTGGCACGTGGTTCTGGTGTGTCTGAGAGCTGGTTCTGGCATGTCAGGCAGATGATTCCGGAGTGTCCACCAAGTGGTTGTGGCATACCCGGCAGGTGATTTTAGCATGTCAGGTAGGTGGTTCCAGCGAGTCGAATAGGTGGTTCCGGCGTGCTCGGCAGGTGGTTCAGGCGGGTCTGGCAGGTGGTTTCGGTCTGTTCAGGGTGTGGTTCCGGCATCTCAGGCACATGGTTCTGGCACGTCTGATAGGTGGTTCCGGCCGGCCCGACAGGTGTTTCCATGGTGTCCACCAAGTGGTTCTGGCATAGCTGGCAGGTGATGTTGGCGTGACCGGCAGATGGTTCCAGCCAGCCCGGCAGGTGATTCCGAAGTGTTCACCAAATGGTTGTGGCATAGCCGGCAGGTTATTTAGGCATGTCCAGCAGGTGGTTTTGGCGAGTCGAGCAGGTGGTTCTGGCGTGCTCGGCAGGTGCTTCCGGTGTCATTGGCATGTGGTTCCGGCATGTCTGAGAGGTGGTTCCGCCATGCCCGGCATGTGATTCCGGAGTATTTGCCAAGTGGTTCTGGCGTAGCCGGCAGGTGATTTTGCATGTCCGGCAATGGTTCCGGCGAGTCGAGCCGGTGGTTCCGGCATGTCCGGCAGGTGGTTCCGGCATGCTCGGCAGGTGATTCCGGAGTGTCCGGCATGTGGTTCTGGCACCTCTGAGAGGTGGTTCCGGCATGCCGGGCAGGTGATACCGGAGTTTTCGGCATTTGGTTCTGGCACCTCTTAGAGGTGGTTCCGGGATGCCTAGCATGTGATTCCGGAGTGTCTGCCGGGTGGTTCTGGCGTGTCCAGCAGGTGTTTCCGGACTTTCCGGCAGGTGGTTCTGGCGTGTCCGGCACGAGGTTCTGGCATGTCTGAGAGTTGGTTCCGGCATGCCCGACAGGTGATTCCGGAGTGTGCGCCATGTGGTTCTGGCGTACCCGACAGGTGATTTTGGCGTGTCTGGCAGGTGTTCCTTGCAAGTCGAGCATGTGGCTCAGGCATGATCAGCAGGTGCTTCCGGCCTGTCCGGCCCATCGTTCTGGTGTGCCTGAGAGCTGGTTCTGGCACGTCCGGCAGATGATTCCGGAGTGTCCACCAAGTGGTTGTGGCATACCCGGCAGGAGATTTTAGCGTGTCAGGTAGGTGCTTCCGGCGAGTCGAGTAGGTGGTTCCGGCGTGCTCCTCAGGTGGTTCAGGCGGGTCTGGCAGGTGGTTTCGGTCTGTTCGGGGTGTGGTTCCGGCATCTCAGGCACATGGTTCTGGCACGTCTGATAGGTGGTTCCGGCCGGCCCGACAGGTGTTTCCATGGTGACCGCCAAGTGGTTCTGGCATAGCTGGCAGGTGATGTTGGCGTGACCGGCAGGTGGTTCCAGCCAGCCCGGCAGGTGATTCCGGAGTGTCTGCCGAGTGGTTCTGGAGCCAGCCCGGCAGGTGATTCCGAAGAGTTCACCAAATGGTTGTGGCATAGCCGGCAGGTTATTTTGGCGTGTCAGGAAGTTGGTTCCGGCTATTTGAGCAGGTGGATCAGGCGTGCTCGCCAGGGGGTTCAGGCGGGTCTGGCAGGTGGTTTCGGTCTGTTCGGGGTGTGGTTCCGGCATCTCAGGCACATGGTTCTGGCACGTCTGAGAGGTGGTTCCAGCCGGCCGGAGAGGTGTTTCCGGAGTGTCCGCCAAGTGGTTCTGGCGTAGCTGAAAGTTGATGTTGGCGTGACCGGCAGGTGGTTCCAGCCAGCCCGGCAGGTGATTCCGGAGTGTCTGCCGTGAGGTTCTGGCGTAGCTGAAAGGTGATGTTGGCGTGACCGGCAGGTGGTTCCAGCAAGCCCGGCAGGTGATTCTGAAGAGTTCACCAAATGGTTGTGGCGTAGCCGGCAGGTGATTTTTTTGTGTCCAGCGGGTGGTTTTGGCGAGTCGAGCAGGTGGTTCTGGCGTGCTCGCAGGTTCTTCCGGTGTCATTGGCATGTGGTTCCGGCATGTCTGAGAGGTGGTTCCGCAATGCCCGGCAGGTGATTCCGGAGTGTTCGCCAAGTGGTTCTGGCGTAGCCGGCAGGTGATTTTGCATGTCCGGCAATGATTCTGGCGAGTCGAGGCGGTGGTTCCGGCATGTCCGGCAGGTGGTTCCGGCATGCCCGGCAGGTGATTCCGGAGTGTCCGGCACGTGGTTCTGGCACCTCTGAGACGTGGTTCCGGCATGCCCGGCATGTGATTCCGGAGTGTCTGCCGAGTGGTTCTGGCGTAGCCGGCAGTTGGTTTTGGCGTGTCCACTAGGTGGTTCTGGGGAGTGGATCAGCTGGTTCCGGCATACTCGGCAGGTGGTACCGGCATGTCCAGAACATGGTTCTGGCAAGTCTGAGAGGTGGTTCCGGCACGCCCGACAGGTGATTCTGGAGCGTCCGCCAAGTGTTTCTGGCGTACCCGGCAGGTGATTTTGGCATGTCCGACAGGTGTTTCTTGCGAGTCGAGCAGGTGGCTCAGGCATGCTCAGCTGCTGCTTCCGGCGTCTCTGGCACGTGGTTCTGGTGTGTCTCAGAGCTGGTTCTGGCATGTCCGGCTGATGATTCCGGAGTGTCCACCAAGTGGTTCTGGTATACCTGGCAGGTGATTTTGGCGTGTCAGGAAGTTGGTTCCGGCTAGTTGAGCAGGTGGATCAGGCGTGCTCGCCAGGGGGTTCAGGCGGGTCTGGCAGGTGGTTTCGGTCTGTTCGGGGAGTGGTTCCGGCATCTCAGGCACATGGTTCTGGCACGTCTGAGAGGTGGTTGCAGCCGGCCCGACAGGTGTTTCCGGAGTGTCCGCCAAGTGGTTCTGGCGTAGCTGAAAGGTGATGTTGGCGTGACCGGCAGGTGTTTCCGCCATGCCCGGCAGGTGATTCCGGAGTGTTCCCCAACTGGTTCTGGCCTAGCCGGCAGGTGATTTTGCATGTCCGGCAATGGTGCACGCGAGTCGAGCCGGTGGTTCCGGCATGTCCGGTAGGTGGTTCCGGCATGCCCGGCAGGTGATTCCGGAGTGTCCGGCATGTGGTTCTGGCACCTCTGAGAGGTGGTTCCGGCATGCCCGGCAGGTTATACCGGAGTGTTCGCCAAGTGGTTCTGGCGTAGCCGGCAGGTGATTTTGCATGTCCGGCATTGGTTCCGGCGAGTCGAGCCGCTGGTTCCGGAATGTCCGGCAGGTGGTTCCGGCATGTCCGGCAGGTGGTTCCGGCATGCCCGGCAGGTGATTCCGGAGTGTCCGGCATGTGGTTCCGGCACCTCTGAGAGGTGGTTATGGCATGCCCGGCAGGTGGTTCCGGAGTGTCTGCCGAGTGCTTCTGGTGTAGCTGGCAGGTGATTCTGCGGTGTCCAGCAGGTGGTTCTGGGGAGTGGATCAGGTGGTTCCGGCATACTCGGCAGGTGGTACCGGCGTGTCCGGAAAATGGTTCTGGCAAGTCTGAGAGGTGGTTCCGGCATGCCCGAAAGGTGATTCCGGAGTGTTCGCCAAGTGGTTCTCGCGTAGCCAGCAGGTCATTTTGCATGTCCGGCGGTGGTTCCGGCGAGTCAAGCCGGTGGTTCCGGCGTAGCTGGCTGTTGATTTTTGCGTGTCCACTAGGTGGTTCTGGGGAGTGGATCAGCTGGTCTGGCATACTCGGCAGGTGGTACCGGCGTGTCCAGAACATGGTTCTGGCAAGTCTGAGAGGTGGTTCCGGCACGCCCGACAGGTGATTCCGGAGCGTCCGCCAAGTGTTTCTGGCATAGCCGGCAGGTGATTTTGGCATGTCCGACAGTTGTTTCTTGCGAGTCGAGCAGGTGGCTCAGGCATGCTCAGCTGGTGCTTCCTGCATCTCTGGCACGTGGTTCTGGTGTGTCTCAGAGCTGGTTCTGGCATGTGCAGCAGATGATTCCGGAGTGTTCACCAAGTGATTCTGGTATACCTGGCAGGTGATTTTGGCGTGTCAGGAAGGTGGTTCCGGCTAGTTGAGCAGGTGGATCAGGCGTGCTCGCCAGGGGGTTCAGGCGGTTCTGGCAGGTGGTTTCGGTGTGTTAGGGGAGTGGTTCCGGCATCTCAGGCACATGGTTCTGGCACGTCTGAGAGGTGGTTCCGGCTGCCCCGACAGGTGTTTCCGGAGTGTCCGCCAAGTGGTTCTGGTGTAGCTGAAAGGTGATGTTTGCGTGACCGGCAGGTGGTTCCAGCCAGCCCGGCAGGTGATTCCGGAGTCTCTGCCACGTGGTTCTGGCGTAGCCGGCAGGTGATTTTGGCGTGTCCAGCAGGTGGTTCCGGCGAGCTCGGCAGGTGGTACCAGCGTGTCCGGAACATGGTTCTGGCACGTCTGAGAGATGGTTCCGGCATGCCCGGCAGGTGATTCCGGAGTGTCCGGCATGTGGTTCTGGCACCTCTGAGAGGTGGTTCCGGCATGCCCGGCAGGTGGTTCCGGAGTGTCTGCCGAGTGGTTCTGGTGTAGTCGGCAGGTGATTCTGGCGTGTCCAGCAGGTGGTTCTGGGGAGTGGATCAGGTGGTTAAGGCATACTCGGCAGGTGGTACCGACTTGTCCAGAACATGGTTCTGGCAAGTCTGAGAGGTGGTTCCGGCATGCCCGACAGGTGATTCCGAAGAGTTCACCAAATGGTTGTGGCGTAGCCGCCAGGTTATTTTGGCGTGTCAGGAAGGTGGTTCCGGCTAGTTGAGCAGGTGGATCAAGCGTGCTCGCCAGGGGGTTCAGGCGGGTTTGGCAGGTGGTTTCGGTCTGCTCGGGGAGTGGTTCCAGCATCTTAGGCACATGGTTCTGGCACGTCTGAGAGGTGTTTCCGGCCGGCCGGAGAGGTGTTTCCGGAGTGTCCGCCAAGTGGTTCTGGCGTAGCTGAAAGGTGATGTTGGCGTGACCGGCAGGTGGTTCCAGCCAGCCCAGCAGGTGATTCCGGAGTGTCTGCCGTGAGGTTCTGGCGTAGCTGGCAGGTGATTTTGGCGTGTCCAGCAGGTGGTTCCGGCGAGCTCGGCAGGTGGTACCGGCGTGTCCGGAACATGGTTCTGGCACGTCTGAGAGATGGTTCCGGCATGCCCGGCAGGTGATTCCGGAGTGTCCGGCATGTGGTTCTGGCACCTCTGAGAGGTGTTTCCGGCATGCCCGGCAGGTGGTTCCGGAGTGTCTGCCGAGTGGTTCAGGCGTAGTCGGCAGGTGATTCTCGCGTGTCCAGCAGGTGGTTCTGGGGAGTGGATCAGGTGGTTCCGGCATACTCGGCAGGTGGTACCGGCGTGTCCGGAACATGGTTCTGGCAAGTCTGAGAGGCGGTTCCAGCATGCCCGACAGGTGATTCCAGAGTGTTCGCCAAGTGGTTCTGGCGTAGCTGGCAGGTCATTTTGCATGTCCGGCGGTGGTTCCCGCTAGTCGAGCCGGTGGTTCCGGAGTGTCCGGCAGGTGGTTCTGGCGTGACCGGCACGAGGTTTTGGCACGTCTGAGAGTTGGTTCCGGCATGCCCGACAGGTGATTCCGGAGTGTCCGCCACGTGGTTCTGGCGTACCCGGCAGGAGATTTTGGCGTTTCTGGTAGGTGTTTCTTGCAAGTCGAGCATTTGGCTCAGGCATGCTCAGCAGGTGATTCCAGCGTGTCTGGCACGTGGTTCTGGTGTGTCTGAGAGCTGGTTCTGACATGTCCGGCAGATGATTCCGGAGTGTCCACCAAGTGGTTGTGGCATACCCGGCAAGTGATTTTAGCGTGTCAGGTAGGTGGTTCCAGCGAGTCGAGTAGGTGGTTCCGGCGTGCTCGACAGGTGGTTCAGGCGGGTCTGGCAGGTGGTTTCGGTCTGTTCGGGGTGTGGTTCCGGCATCTCAGGCACATGGTTCTGGCACGTCTGATAGGTTGTTCCGGCCGGCCAGACAGGTGTTTCCATGGTGTCCGCCAAGTGGTTCTGGCATAGCTGGCAGGTGATGTTGGCGTGACCGGCAGGTGGTTCCAGCCAGCCCGGCTGGTGATTCCGAAGAGTTCACCAAATGGTTGTGGGGTAGCCGGAAGGTGATTTTGGCGTGTCCAGCAGGTGGTTTTGGCGAGTCGAGCAGGTGGTTCTGGCGTGCTCGGCAGGTGCTTCCGGTGTCATTGGCATGTGGTTCCGGCATGTCTGAGAGGTGCTTCCGCCATGCCCGGCAGGTGATTCCGGAGTGTTCCCCAAGTGGTTCAGGCATAGCCGGCAGGTGATTTTGCATGTCCGGCAATGGTTCCGGGGAGTCGAGCCGGAACATGGTTCTGGCACGTCTGAGAGATGGTTCCGGCATGCCCGGCAGGTGATTCCGGAGTGTCCGGCATGTGGTTCTGGCACCTCTGAGAGGTGGTTCCGGCATGCCCAGCAGGTGGTTCCGGAGTGTCTGCCGAGTGGTTCTGGCGTAGCCGGCAGGTGATTCTGGCGTGTCCAGCAGGTGGTTCTGGGGAGTGGATCAGGTGGTTCCGGCATACTCGGCAGGTGTTACCGGCGTGTCCGGAACATGGTTCCGGCATGTCTGAGAGGTGGTTCCACCATGCCCGGCAGGTGGTTCCGGAGTGTCTGCCGAGTGGTTCTGGAGCCATCCCGGCAGGTGATTCTGAAGAGTTCACCAAATGGTTGTGGCATAGCCGGCAGGTGATTTTGGCATGTCAGGAAGTTGGTTCCGGCTAGTTGAGCAGGTGGATCAGGCGTGCTCGCCAGGGGGTTCAGGCGGGTCTGGCAGGTGGTTTCGGACTGTTCGGGGAGTGGTTCCGGCATCAGAGGCACATGGCTATGGCACGTTTGAGAGGTGGTTCCGGCCGGCCGGAGAGGTGTTTCCGGAGTGTCCGCCAAGTGGTTCTGGCGTAGCTGAAAGGTGATGTTGGCGTGACCGGCAGGTGGTTCTAGCCAGCCCTGCAGGTGATTCCGGAGTGTCTGCCGAGTGGTTCTGGCGTAGCCGGCAGGTGATTTTGGCGTGTCCAGCAGGTGGTTCCGGCGAGCTCGGCAGGTGGTACCGGCGTGTCCGGAACATGGTTCTGGCACGTCTGAGAGATGGTTCCGTCATGCCCGGCAGGTGATTCCAGAGTGTCCGGCATGTGGTTCTGGCACCTCTGAGAGGTGGTTCCGGCATGCCCGGCAGGTGATTCCGGAATGTCCGGTATGTGGTTCTGACACCTCTGAGAGGTGGTTCCGGCATGCCCGGCAGGTGGTTCCGGAGTGTCTGCCGAGTGGTTCTGGCGTAGCCGGCAGGTGATTTTGGCATGTCCAGCGGGTGGTTTTGGCGAGTCGAGCAGGTGGTTCTGGCGTGCTCGGCAGGTGCTTCCGGTGTCATTGGCATGTGGTTCCGGCATGTCTGAGAGGTGGTTCCGCCATGCCCGGCAGGTTATTCCGGAGTGTTCCCCAAGTGGTTCTGTTGTAGCCGGCAGGTGATTTTGCATGTCCGGCAATGGTTCTGGCGAGTCGAGCCGGTGGTTCTGGCATGCCCGGCAGGTGGTTCCGGAGTGTCTGCCGAGTGGTTCTGGCGTAGTCGGCAGGTGATTCTGGCGTGTCCAGCAGGTGGTTCTGGGGAGTGGATCAGGTGGTTAAGGCATACTCGGCAGGTGGTACCGGCGTGTCCGGAACATGGTTCTGACAAGTCTGAGAGGTGGTTCCGGCATGCCCGACAGGTGATTCTGGAGTGTTCGCCAAGTGGTTCTGGCGTAGCCGGCAGGTCATTCTGCATGTCTGGCCGTGGTTCCGGCAAGACGAGCCGGTGGTTCCGGCGTGTCCAGAAGGTGTTTCCGGTCTGTCCAGCAGGTGGTTCTGGCGTGTCCGGCACGAGGTTCTGGCACGTCTGAGAGTTGGTTCCGGCATGCCCGACAGGTGATTCCGGAGTGTCAGCCACGTGGTTCTGGCGTACCCGGCAGGTGATTTTGGCATTTCTGGCAGGTGTCTCTGGCAAGTTGACCATTTGGCTCAGAAATGATCAGCAGGTGCTTCCGGCGTGTCTGGCACGTGGTTCTGGTGTGTGTGAGAGCTGGTTCTGGCATGTCCGGCAGATGATTCCGGAGTGTCCACCAAGTGGTTGTGGCATACCCGGCAGTTGATTTTAGCGTGCCAGGTAGGTGGTTCCAGTGAGTCGAGTAGGTGGTTCCGGCGTGCCCAGCAGGTGGTTCTGGCGGGTTTCGCAGGTGGTTTCGGTCTGTTCGGGGTGTGGTTCCGGCATCTCAGGCACATGGTTCTGGCAAGTCTGAGAGGTGGTTCCGGCCGGCCGGAGAGGTGTTTCCGGAGTTTCCGCCAAGTGGTTCTGGCGTAGCTGAAAGGTGATGTTGGCGTGACCGGCAGGTGGTTCCAGCCAGCCCGGCAGGTGATTCCGGAGTGTCTGCCGTGTGGTTCTGGCGTAGCTGGCAGGTGATTTTGGCGTGTCCAGCAGGTGGTTCTGGCGAGCTCGGCAGGTGGTACCACCGTGTCCGGAACATGGTTCTGGCACGTCTGACAGATGGTTCCGGCATGCCAGGCAGGTGATTCCGGAGTGTGCGGCATGTGGTTCTGGCACCTCTGAGAGGTGGTTCCGGCATGCCCGGCAGGTGATTCCGGAGTGTCCGGCATGTGGTTCTCGCACATCTGAGAGGTGGTTCCGGCATGCCCGGCAGGTGGTTCTGGAGTGTCTGCCGAGTGGTTCTGGCGTAGTCGGCAGGTGATTCTGGCGTGTCCAGCAGGTGGTTCTGGGGAGTGGATCAGGTGGTTCCGGCATACTCGGCAGTTGGTTCCGGCGTGTCCGGAACATGGTTCTGGCAAGTCTGAGAGGTGGTTCCGGCATGCCCGTCAGGTGATTCCGGAGTGTTCGCCAAGTGGTTCTGGCGTAGCCGGCAGGTCATTTTGCATGTCCGGCAGTCGTTCCGGCGAGTCGAGCCGGTGGTTCCGGCGTGTCCGGCAGGTGGTTCTGGCGTTACCGTCACGAGGTTCTGGCACTTCTGAGAGTTGGTTCCGGCATGCCCGACAGGTGATTCCGGAGTGTACGCCACGTGGTTCTGGCGTACCCGGCAGGTGATTTTGGAGTGTCTGGCAGGTGTTTCTTGCAAGTCGAGCATTTGGCTCAGTCATGCTCAGCAGGTGCTTCCGGCGTGTCTGGCACGTGGTTCTGGTGTGTCTGAGAGCTGGTTCTGGCATATAGGGCAGATGATTCCGGAGTGTCCATCAAGTGGTTCTGGTATACCTGGCAGGTGATTTTGGCGTGTCAGGAAGGTGGTTTCGGCTAGTTGAGCAGGTGGATCAGGTGTGCTCGCCGTGGGGTTCAGGCGGGTCTTGCAGGGGGTTTCGGTCTGTTCGGGGAGTGGTTCCGGCATCTCAGGCACATGGTTCTGGCACGTCTGAGAGGTGGTTGTGGCCGGCCCGACAGGTGTTTCCGGAGTGTCCGCCAAGTGGTTCTGGAGTAGCTGAAAGGTGATGTTGGCGTGACCGGCAGGTGGTTCCAGCCAGCCTGGCAGGTGATTCCGGAGTGTCTGCCGAGTGGTTCTGGCGTAGCCGGCAGGTGATTTTGGCATGTCCAGCGGGTGGTTTTGGCGAGTCGAGCAGGTGGTTCTGGCGTGCTCGGCAGGTGCTTCCGGTGTCATTGGCATGTGGTTCCGGCATGTCTGAGAGGTGGTTCCGCCATGCCCGACAGGTGATTCCGGAGTGTTCGCCAAGTGGTTCTGGCGTAGCCGGCAGGTGATTTTGCATGTCCGGCAATGGTTCCGGCGAGTCGAGCCGGTGGATCCGGCATGTCCGGCAGGTGGTTCCGGCATGCCCGGCACGTGATTCCGGAGTGTCCGTCATCTGGTTCTGGCACCTCTGAGAGGTGGTTCCGGCATGCCCGGCAGGTGAAACCGGAGTGTCCAGCATTTGGTTCTGGCACCTGTGAGAGGTGGTTCCGGAATATCCGGCATGTGATTCCGGAGTGTCTGCCGAGTGGTTCTGGCGTAGCCGGCAGGTGGTTTTTGCGAGTCGAGCAGGTGGTTCTGGCGTGCTCGGCAGGTGCTTCCAGTGTCATTGCCATGTGGTTCCGGAATGTCTGAGAGGTGGTTCCGCCATGCCCGGCAGGTTATTCCGGAGTGTTCCCCAAGTGGTTCTGGTGTAGCCGGCAGGTGATTTTGCATGTCCGGCAATGGTTCTGGCGAGTCGAGCCGGTGGTTCCGGCATGCCCGGCAGGTGGTTCCGGAGTGTCTGCCGAGTGGTTCTGGCGTAGTCGGCAGGTGATTCTGGCGTGTCCAGCAGGTGGTTCTGGGGAGTGGATCAGGTGGTTAAGGCATACTCGGCAGGTGGTACCGGCGTGTCCGGAACATGGTTCTGGCAAGTCTGAGAGGTGGTTCCGGCATGCCCGACAGGTGATTCTGGAGTGTTCGCCAAGTGGTTCTGGCGTAGCCGGCAGGTCATTCTGCATGTCTGGCCGTGGTTCCGGCAAGACGAGCCGGTGGTTCCGGCCTGTCCAGAAGGTGTTTCCGGTCTGTCCAGCAGGTGGTTCTGGCGTGTCCGGCACGAGGTTCTGGCACGTCTGAGAGTTGGTTCCGGCATGCCCGACAGGTGATTCCGGAGTGTCAGCCACGTGGTTCTGGCGTACCCGGCAGGAGATTTTGGCATTTCTGGCAGGTGTCTCTGGCAAGTTGACCATTTGGCTCAGAAATGATCAGCAGGTGCTTCCGGCGTGTCTGGCACGTGGTTCTGGTGTGTGTGAGAGCTGGTTCTGGCATGTCCGGCAGATGATTCCGGAGTGTCCACCAAGTGGTTGTGGCATACCCGGCAGTTGATTTTAGCGTGCCAGGTAGGTGGTTCCAGCGAGTCGAGTAGGTGGTTCCGGCGTGCCCGGCAGGTGGTTCTGGCGGGTTTGGCAGGTGGTTTCGGTCTGTTCGGGGTGTGGTTCCGGCATCTCAGGCACATGGTTCTGGCAAGTCTGAGTGGTGGTTCCGGCCGGCCCGACAGGTGTTTCCGGAGGGTCCGCCAAGTGGTTCCGGCGTAGCTGGAGGGTGATGTTAGCGTGACGGGCAGGTGGTTCCAGCCAGCCCGGCAGGTGATTCCGGAGTGTCTGCCGCGTGGTTCTGGCGTAGCCGACAGGTGATTTTGGCGTGTCCAGCAGGTGGTTCCGGCGAGCTCGGCAGGTGGTACGGGCGTGTCCGGAACATGGTTCTGGCACGTCTGAGAGATGGTTTCAGCCAGCCCGGTAGGTGATTCCGCAGTGTCCTGCATGTGGTTCTGGCACCTCTGAGAGGTGGTTCCGGCATGCCTGGCAGGTGATTCCGGAGTGTCTGGCATGTGGTTCTGGCGTAGTCGGCAGGTGATTCTGGCGTGTCCAGCAGGTGGTTCTGGGGAGTGGATCAGGTGGTTCCGGCATACTCGGCAGGTGGTACCGGCGTGTCCGGAACATGGTTCTGGCACGTCTGAGAGATGGTTCCGGCATGCCCGGCAGGTGATTCCGAAGAGTTCACCAAATGGTTGTGGCGTAGCCGGCAGGTGATTTTGGCGTGTCCAGCAGGTGGTTTTGGCGAGTCGAGCAGGTGGTTCTGGCGTGCTCGGCAGGTGCTTCCGGTGTCATTGGCATGTGGTTCCGGCATGTCTGAGAGGTGGTTCCGCCATGCCCGGCAGGTGATTCCGGACTGTTCCGCAAGTGGTTCTGGCTTAGCCGGCAGGTGATTTTGCATGTCCGGCAATGGTTCCGGCGAGTCGAGCCGGTGGTTCCGGCATGTCCGGCAGGTGGTTCCTGCATGCCGGCAGGTGATTCCGGAGCGTCCGGCATGTGGTTCTGGCACCTCAGAGAGGTGGGTCCGGCATGCCTGGCAGTTGGTTACGGAGTGTCTGCCAAGTGGTTCTGGAGTAGCCGGCAGGTGATTCTGGCGTATCCAGCAGGTGGTTCTGCAGAGTGGATCAGGTGGTTCCGGCATACTCGGCAGGTGGTACCGGCGTGTCCGGAACATGGTTCTGGCACCTCTGAGAGATGGTTCCGTCATTCCCGGCAGGTGATTCCGGAGTGTCCGGCATGTGGTTCTGGCACCTCTGAGAGGTGGTTCCAGCATGCCCGGCAGGTGATTCCGGAATGTCCGGTATGTGGTTCTGACACCTCTGAGAGGTGGTTCCGGCATGCCCGGCAGGTGGTTCCGGAGTGTCTGCCGAGTGGTTCTGGCGTAGTCGGCAGGTGATTCTGGCGTGTCCAACAGGTGGTTGTGGGGAGTGGATCAGGTGGTTCCGGCATACTCGGCAGGTGGTAACTGCGTGTCCGGAACACGGTTCTGGCAAGTCTGAGAGGTGGTTCCGGAATGCCCGACAGGTGATTCCGGAGTGTTCGCCAAGTGGTTCTGGCGTAGCCGGCAGGTCATTTTGCATGTCCAGTGGTGGTTCCGGCGAGTCGAGCGGGTGGTTCCGGCGTGTCCGTCAGGTGGTTCTGGCGTGACCGTCACGAGGTTCTGGCACGTCTGAGAGTTGGTTCCGGCATGCCCGACAGTTGATTCCGGAGTGTCCGCCACATGGTTCTGGCGTACCCGGCAGGTGATTTTGGCGTGTCTGGCAGGTGTTTCTTGCAAGTCGAGCATTTGGCTCAGGCATGCTCAGCAGGTGCTTCCGGCGTGTCTGGCATGTGGTTCTGGCGTAGCTGGCAGGTGATTTTGGCGTGTCCAGCAGCTGGTTCCGGCGAGCTCGGCAGGAGGTACCAGCGTGTCCGGAACATGGTTCTGGCACGTATTAGAGATGGTTCCGGAATGCCAGGCAGGTGATTCCGGAGTGTCCGGCATGTGGTTCTGGCACCTCTGAGAGGTGGTTCCGGCATGCCCGGCAGGTGATTCCGGAGTGTCCGGCATGTGGTTCTGGCACCTCTGAGAGGTGGATCCGGCATACCCGGCAGGTGGTTCCGGAGGTTCTGCCGAGTGGTTCTGGCGTAGTCGGGAGGTGATTCTGGCGTGTCCAGAAGGTGGTTCTGGGGAATGGATCAGCTGGTTCCGGCATACTCGGCAGGTGGTACCGGCGTGTCCAGAACATGGTTCTGGCAAGTCTGAGAGGTGGTTCCGGCACGCCCGACAGGTGATTCCGGAGCGTCCGCCAAGTGTTTCTGGCGTACCCGGCTGGTGATTTTCGCCTGTCCGACAGGTGTATCTTGCGAGTCGAGCAGGTGGCTGAGGCATGCTCACCTGGTGCTTCCGGCGTCACTGGCACGTGGTTCTGGTGTGTCTGAGAGCTGGTTCTGGCATCTCCGGCAGATGATTCCGGAGTGTCCACCAAGTGGTTCTTGTATACCTGGCAGGTGATTTTGGCATGTCAGGAAGTTGGTTCCGGCTAGTTGAGCAGGTGGATCAGGCGTGCTCGCCAGGGGTTTCAGGCGGGTCTGGAAGGTGGTTTCGGTCTGTTCGGGGAGTGGTTCCGGCATCTCAGGCAGATGGTTCTGGCACGTCTGAGAGGTGTTTCCTGCCGGCCGGAGAGGAGTTTCCGGAGTGTCCGCCAAGTGGTTCTGGCGTAGCTGAAAGGTGATGTTGGCGTGACCGGCAGGTGGTTCCTGCCAGCCCGGCAGGTGATTCTGGAGTGTCTGCCGTGTGGTTCTGGCGTAGCTGGCAGGTGATTTTGGCGTGTCGAGCAGGTGGTTCCGGCGAGCTCGGCAGGTGGTACCGGCGTGTCCGGAACATGGTTCTGGCACGTCTGAGAGATGGTTCCGGCATGCCCGGCAGGTGATTCCGGAGTGTCCGGCATGTGGTTCTGGCACCTCTGAGAGGTGGTTCCGGCATGCCCGGCAGGTGGTTCCGGAGTGTCTGCCAAGTGGTTCAGGCGTAGTCGGCATGTGATTTTGGCGTGTCAGGAAGTTGGTTCCGGCTAGTTGAGCAGGTGGATCAGGCGTGCTCGCCAGGGGGTTCAGGCGGGTCTGGAAGGTGGTTTCGGTCTGTTCGGGGAGTGGTTCCGGCATCTCAGACACATGGTTCTGGCTCGTCTGAGAGGTGGTTCCGGCATGCCCGACAGGTGATTCCGGAGTGTTCGCCAAGTGGTTCTGGCGTAGCCGGCAGGTCATTTTGCGTGTCCGGCGGTGGTCCTGGCGAGTCAAGCCGGTGGTTCCGGCGTGTCTGGCAGGTTTTTCCGGTCTCTCCGGCACGTGGTTCTGGCGTGTCCGGCACGAGGTTCTGGCACGTCTGAGAGTTGGTTCCGGCATGCCCGACAGGTGATTCCGGCGAGTCCGCCACGTGGTTCTGGCGTACCCGGCAGGTGATTTTGGCGTGTCTGGCAGCTGTTTCTTGCAAGTCGAGCATGTGGCTCAGGCATGATCAGCAGGTGCTTCCGGCGTGTCCGGCACGTGGTTCTGGTGTGTCAGAGGGCTGGTTCTGGCATTTCTGGCAGATGATTCCGGAGTGTCCACCAAGTGGTTCTGGTAGACCTGGCAGGTGATTTTGGCGTGTCAGGAAGTTGGTTCCGGCTAGTTGAGCAGGTGGATCAGGCGTGCTCGCCAGGGGGTTCAGGCGGGTCTGGCAGGTGGTTTCGGTCTGTTCGTGGAGTGGTTCCGGCATCTCAGGCACATGGTTATGGCACGTCTGAGAGGTGGTTCCGGCCGGCCGGACAGGTGTTTCCGGAGTGTCCGCCAAGTGGTTCTGGCGTAGCTGAAAGGTGATGTTGGCGTGACCAGCAGGTGGTTCCAGAGAGCCCGGCAGGTGATTCAGGAGTGTCTGCGGTGTGGTTCTGGCGTAGCTGGCAGGTGATTTTGGCGTGTCCAGCAGGTGGTTCCGGCGAGCTCGGCAGGTGGTACCAGCGTGTCCGGAACATGGTTCTGGCACGTATGAGAGATGGTTCCGTCTTGCCAGGAAGGTGATTCCGGAGTGTCCGGCATGTGGTTCAGGCACCTCTGAGAGGTGGTTCCGGCATGCCCGGCAGGTGATACCGGAGTCTCCGGCATGTGGTTCTGGCACCACTGAGAGGTGGTTCCGGCATGCCCGGCAGGTGGTTCCGGAGTGTCTGCCGAGTGGTTCTGGCGTAGTCGGCAGGTGATTCTGGCGTGTCCACTAGGTGGTTCTGGGGAGTGGATCAGGTGGTTCCGGCATACTCGGCAGGCGGTACCGGCGTGTCCAGAACATGGTTCTGGCAAGTCTGAGAGGTGGTTCCGTCACGCCCGACAGGTGATTCCGGAGTGTTCGCCAAGTGGTTCTGGCGTAGCCGGCAGGTCATTTTGCATGTCCGGCAGTCGTTCCGGCGAGTCGAGCCGGTGGTTCCGGCGTGTCCGGCAGGTGGTTCTGGCGTTACCGGCACGAGGTTCTGGCACTTCTGAGAGTTGGTTCCGGCATGCCCGACAGGTGATTCCGGAGTGTCCGCCACGTGGTTCTGGCACGTCTGAGAGGTGGTTCCGGCATGCCCGGCAGGTGATACCGGAGTGTCCGGCATTTGGTTCTGGCACCTCTGAGAGGTGGTTCCGGAATGCCTGGCATGTGATTCCGGAGAGTCTGCCGAGTGGTTCTGGCGTAGCCGGCAGGTGATTTTGGCGTGTCCAGCAGGTGGTTCCGGCGAGCTCGGCAGGTGGTTCCGGCATGTCCGGAACATGGTTCTGGCACGTCTGAGAGATGGTTCCGGCATGCCCGGCAGGTGATTCCGGAGTCTCCGGCATGTGGTTCTGGCACCTCTGAGAGGTGGTTCCGGCATGCCCGGCAGGTGGTTCCGGAGTGTCTGCCGAGTGGTTCTGGCGTAGTCGGCAGGTGATTCTGGCGTGTCCACTAGGTGTTTCTGGGGAGTGGATCAGGTGGTTCCGGCATACTCGGCAGGTGGTACCGGAGTGTCCGGAACATGGTTCTGGCAAGTCTGAGAGGTGGTTCTGGCATGCCGGACAGGTGATTCCGGAGTGTTCGCCAAGGTGTTCTGGCGTAGCCGGCAGGTCATTTTGCATGTCCGGCGGTGGTTTCGGAGAGTCGAGCCGGTGGTTCCGGAGTAGTCGGCCGTTGATTTTGGCGTGTCCACTAGGTGGTTCTGGGGAGTGGATCAGCTTGTTCCGGCATACTCGGCAGGTGGTACCGGCGTGTCCAGAACATGGTTCTGGCAAGCCTGAGAGGTGGTTCCGGCACGCCCGACAGGTGATTCCGGAGCGTCCGCCAAGTGTTTCTGGCGTACCCGGCTGGTGATTTTGGCATGTCCGAGAGGTGTTTCTTGCGAGTCGAGCAGGTGGCTCAGGCATGCTCAGCTGGTGCTTCCGGCGTCTCTGGCACGTGGTTCTGGTGTGTCTGAGAGCTGGTTCTGGCATGTCTGGCAGATGATTCCGGAGTGTCCACCAAGTGGTTCTGGTATACCTGGCAGGTGATTTTGGCGTGTCAGGAAGGTGGTTCCGGCTAGTTGAGCAGGTGGATCAGGCGTGCTCGCCAGGGGGTTCAGGCGGGTCTGGCAGGTGGTTTCGGTCTGTTCGGGGAGTGGTTCTGGCATCTCAGGCACATGGTTCTGGCAGGTCTTTGAGGTGGTTCCGGCCGGCCCGACAGGTGTTTCCGGAGTGTCCGCCAAGTGGGTCTGGCGTAGCTGAATGGTGATGTAGGCGTGTCCAGCATGTGGTTCCGGCGAGCTTGGCAGGTGGTACCGGCGTGTCCGGAACATGGTTCTGGCACGTCTGAGAGATGGTTCCGGCATGCCCGGCAGGTGATTCCGGAGTGTCCGGCATGTGGTTCTGGCACCTCTGAGAGGTGGTTCCGGCATGCCCGGCATGTGGTTCCGGAGTGTCTGCCGAGTAGTTCTGGCGTACCCGGGAGTTAATTCTGGGGTGTCCAGCAGGTGGTTCTGGGGAGTGCATCAGGTGGTTCCGGCATACTCCGCAGGTGGTACCGGCGTGTCCGGAACATGGTTCTGGCAAGTCTGAGAGGTGGTTCCGGCATGCCCGACAGGTGATTCCGGAGTGTTCGCCCAGTGGTCTGGCGTAGCCGGCATGTCATTTTGCATGTCAGTCGTTGTTTCCGGAGAGTCGAGCCGGTGGTTCCGGCGCGTCCAGGAGTTTTTTCCGGTCTGTCCGGCAGGTGGTTCCGGCATGTCCGGCAGGTGGTTCCGGCATGTCCAGCAGGTGGTTCCGGCTGGCCCGGCAGGTGATTCCGGAGTTTCCGGCATGTGGTTCTGGCACCTCTGAGACGTTGTTCTGGCATGCCCGGCAGGTGATACCGGAGTGTCCGGCATTCGGTTCTGGCACCTTTGAGAGGTGGTTCCGGCATGCCCGGCAGGTGGTTCCGGAGTGTCTGCCGAGTGGTTCTGGCGTAGCCGGCAGGATATTCTGGCGTTTCCAGCAGGTGGTTCTGGGGAGTGGATCAGGTGGTTCCGGCATACTCGGCAGGTGGTACCGGCGTGTCCGGAACTTGGTTCTGGAAAGTCTGAGAGGTGGTTCCGGCATGCCCGACAGGTGATTCCGGAGTGTTCGCCAAGTGGTTCTGGCGTAGCCGGCAGGTCATTTTGCATGTCCGGCGGTGGTTCCGGAGAGTCGAGCCGGTGGTTCCTGCGTGTCCAGCAGGTGTTTCCGGTCTGTCCGGCAGGTGGTTCTGGCGTGACCGGCACAGGTTCTGGCACGTCTGAGAGTTGGTTCCAGCATGCCCGACAGATGATTCCGGAGTGTCTGCCACGTGGTTCTGGCGTACCCAGCAGGTGATTTTGGCATGTCTGGCAGGTGTTTCTTGCAAGTCGAGCATTTGGCTCAGGCATGCTCAGCAGGTGCTTCCGGCGTGTCTGGCACGTGGTTCTGGTGTGTCTGAGAGCTGGTTCTGGCATGTCCGGAAGATGATTCCGGAGTGTCCACCAAGTGGTTGTGGCATACCCGGCAGGTGATTTTAGCGTGTCAGGTAGGTGGTTCCAGCGAGTCGAGTAGGTGGTTCCGGCGTGCCCGGTAGGTGGTTCAGGCGGGTCTGGCAGGTGGTTTCAGTCTGTTCGGGGTGTGGTTCCGGCATCTGAGGCACATGGTTCTGGCACGTCTGATAGGTGGTTCCGGCCGGCCCGACAGGTGTTTCCATGGTGTCCGCCAAGTGGTTCTGGCATATCTGGCAGGTGATGGCGTGACCGGCACGTGGTTCCAGAAAGCCCGGCAGGTGATTCCGAAGAGTTCACCAAATGGTTGTGTCCTAGCCGGCAGGTGATTTTGGCGTGCCCAGCAGGTGGTTTTGGCTAGTCAAGCAGGTGGTTCTGGCGTGCTCGGCAGGTGCTTCCGGTGTCATAGGCATGTGGTTCCGGCATGTCTGAGAGGTGGTTCCGCCATGCCCTGAAGTTGATTCCGGAGTGTTCGCCAAGTGGTTCTGGCGTAGCCGGCAGGTCATTTAGCATGTCCGGCAATGGTTCCGGCGAGTCGAGCCGGTGGTTCCGGCATGTCCAGCAGGTGGTTCCGGCATGCCCGGCAGGTGATTCCGGAGTGTCCGGCATGTGGTTCTGGCACGTCTGAGAGGTGGTTCCGGCATGCCCGGCAGGTGATACCGGAGTGTCCGGCATTTGGTTCTGGCACCTCTGAGAGGTGGTTCCGGAATGCCTGGCATGTGATTCCGGAGAGTCTGCCGAGTGGTTCTGGCGTAGCCGGCAGGTGATTTTGGCGTGTCCAGCAGGTGGTTCCGGCGAGCTCGGCAGGTGGTTCCGGCATGTCCGGAATATGGTTCTGGCACGTCTGAGAGATGGTTCCGGCATGCCCGGCAGGTGATTCCGGAGTGTCCGGCATGTGGTTCTGGCACCTCTGAGAGGTGGTTCCCGCATGCCCGGCAGTTGGTTACGGAGTGTCTGCCGAGTGGTTCTGGAGTAGCCGGCAGGTGATTCTGGCGTATCCCCCAGGTGGTTCTGGGGAGTGGGTGAGGTGGTTCCGGCATACTCGGCAGGTGGTACCCGCGTGTCCGGAACATGGTTCTGGCAAGTCTGAGAGGTGGTTCCGGCATGCCCGACAGGTGATTCCGGAGTGTTCGCCAAGTGGTTCTGGCGTAGCCGGGAGGTCATTGTGCATGTCCGGCGGTGGTTCCGGCGAGTCGAGCCGGTGGTTCCGGCGTGTCCGGCAGGTGTTTCCGTTCTGTCCGGCAGGTGGTTCTGGCGTGACCGGCACGAGGTTCTGTCACGTCTGAGAGTTGGTTCCGGCATGCCCGACAGGTGATTCCGCAGTGTCCGCCACGTGGTTCTGGCGTACCCGGCAGGTGATTTTGGCGTGTCTGGCAGGTGTTTCTTGCAAGTCGAGCATTTCGCTCAGGCATGCTCAGCAGGTGCTTCCGGCGTGTCTGGCACGTGGTTCTGGTGTGTCTGACAGCTGGTTCTGGCATGTCCGGCAGATGATTCCGGAGTGCCCACCAAGTGGTTGTGGCATACCCGGCAGGTGATTTTAGCGTGTCAGGTAGGTGGTTCCGGCGAGTCAAGTAGGTGGTTCCGGTGTGCTCAGCAGGTGGTTCAGGCGGGTCTGGCAGGTGGTTTCGGACTGTTCGGGGTGTGGTTCCGGCATCTCAGGCACATGGTTCTGGAACGTCTGATAGGTGGTTCTGGCCGGTCCGACAGGTGTTTCCATGGTGTCCGTCAAGTGGTTCCGGCATAGCTGGCAGGTGATGTTGGCGTGACCGGCAGGTGGTTCCAGCCAGCCCGGCAGGTGATTCCGTAGAGTTCACCAAATGGTTGTGGCGTAGCCGGCGGGTGATTTTTCGTGTGCACCAGGTGTTTCCGGTCTGTCCGGCAAGTGTTTCTGGCGTGACCGGCATGAGGTTCTGGCACGTCTGAGAGTTGGTTCCGGGATGCCTGACAGGTGATTCCGGAGTGTTCGCCAAGTGGTTCTGGCATAGCCGGCAGGTGATTTTGCATGTCCGGCAATGGTTCCGGCGAGTCGAGCCGGTGGTTCCGACATGTCCGGCCGGTGGTTCCGGCATGCCCGGCAGGTGATTCCGGAGTGTCCGGCATGTGGTTCTGGCACCTCTGAGAGGTGGTTCCGGCATGCCCGGCAGGTGGTTCCGGAGTGTCTGCCAAGTGGTTCAGGCGTAGTCGGCATGTGATTTTGGCGTGTCAGGAAGTTGGTTCCGGCTAGTTGAGCAGGTGGATCAGGCGTGCTCGCCAGGGGGTTCAGGCGGGTCTGGAAGGTGGTTTCGGTCTGTTCGGGGAGTGGTTCCGGCATCTCAGACACATGGTTCTGGCACGTCTGAGAGGTGGTTCCGGCATGCCCGACAGGTGATTCCGGAGTGTTCGCCAAGTGGTTCTGGCGTAGCCGGCAGGTCATTTTGCGTGTCCGGCGGTGGTTCTGGCGAGTCAAGCCGGTGGTTCCGGCGTGTCCGGCAGGTTTTTCCGGTCTGTCCGGCACGTGGTTCTGGCGTGTCCGGCACGAGGTTCTGGCACGTCTGAGAGTTGGTTCCGGCATGCCCGACAGGTGATTCCGGCGAGTCCGCCACGTGGTTCTGGCGTACCCGGCAGGTGATTTTGGCGTGTCTGGCAGCTGTTTCTTGCAAGTCGAGCATGTGGCTCAGGCATGATCAGCAGGTGCTTCCGGCCTGTCCGGCACGTGGTTCTGGTGTGTCAGAGGGCTGGTTCTGGCATTTCTGGCAGATGATTCCGGAGTGTCCACCAAGTGGTTCTGGTAGACCTGGCAGGTGATTTTGGCGTGTCAGGAAGTTGGTTCCGGCTAGTTGAGCAGGTGGATCAGGCGTGCTCGCCAGGGGGTTCAGGCGGGTCTGGCAGGTGGTTTCGGTCTGTTCGTGGAGTGGTTCCGGCATCTCAGGCACATGGTTATGGCACGTCTGAGAGGTGGTTCCGGCCGGCCGGACAGGTGTTTCCGGAGTGTCCGCCAAGTGGTTCTGGCGTAGCTGAAAGGTGATGTTGGCGTGACCAGCAGGTGGTTCCAGAGAGCCCGGCAGGTGATTCAGGAGTGTCTGCGGTGTGGTTCTGGCGTAGCTGGCAGGTGATTTTGGCGTGTCCAGCAGGTGGTTCCGGCGAGCTCGGCAGGTGGTACCAGCGTGTCCGGAACATGGTTCTGGCACGTCTGAGAGATGGTTCCGGCTTGCCCGGAAGGTGATTCCGGAGTGTCCGACATGTGGTTCTGGCACCTCTGAGAGGTGGTTCCGGCATGCCCGGCAGGTGATTCCGGAGTGTTCGCCAAGTGGTTCTGGCGTAGCCGGCAGGTCATTTTGCATGTCCGGCAGTCGTTCCGGCGAGTCGAGCCGGTGGTTCCGGCGTGTCCGGCAGGTGGTTCCGGCATGCCCGACAGGTGATTCCGGAGTGTCCGGCACGTGGTTCTGGCACGTCTGAGAGGTGGTTCCGGCATGCCCGGCAGGTGATACCGGAGTGTCCGGCATTTGGTTCTGGCACCTCTGAGAGGTGGTTCCGGAATGCCTGGCATGTGATTCCGGAGTGTCTGCCGAGTGGTTCTGGCGTAGCCGGCAGGTGATTCTGGCGTGTCCAGCAGGTGGTTCTGGGGAGTGGATCAGGTGGTTCCGGCATACTCGGCAGGTGGTACCGGAGTGTCCGGAACATGGTTCTGGCAAGTCTGAGAGGTGGTTCTGGCATGCCGGACAGGTGATTCCGGAGTGTTCGCCAAGTGGTTCTGGCGTAGCCGGCAGGTCATTTTGCATGTCCGGCGGTGGTTTCGGAGAGTCAAGCCGGTGGTTCCGGCGTAGTCGGCCGTTGATTTCGGCGTGTCCACTAGGTGGTTCTGGGGAGTGGATCAGCTTGTTCCGGCATACTCGGCAGGTGGTACCGGCGTGTCCAGAACATGGTTCTGGCAAGTCTGAGAGGTGGTTCCGGCACGCCCGACAGGTGATTCCGGAGCGTCCGCCAAGTGTTTCTGGCGTACCCGGCTGGTGATTTTGGCATGTCCGAGAGGTGTTTCTTGCGAGTCGAGCAGGTGGCTCAGGCATGCTCAGCTGGTGCTTCCGGCATCTCTGGCACGTGGTTCTGGTGTGTCTGAGAGCTGGTTCTGGCATGTCTGGCAGATGATTCCGGAGTGTCCACCAAGTGGTTCTGGTATACCTGGCAGGTGATTTTGGCGTGTCAGGAAGGTGGTTCCGGCTAGTTGAGCAGGTGGATCAGGCGTGCTCGCCAGGGGGTTCAGGCGGGTCTGGCAGGTGGTTTCGGTCTGTTCGGGGAGTGGTTCCGGCATCTCAGGCACATGGTTCTGGCACGTCTGTGAGGTGGTTCCGGCCGGCCCGACAGGTGTTTCCGGAGTGTCCGCCAAGTGGGTCTGGCGTAGCTGAAGGTGATGTTGGCGTGACCGGCAGGTGGTTCCAGCCAGCCCGGCAGGTGATTCCGGAGTGTCTGCCGAGTGGTTCTGGCGTACCCGGCAGGTGATTCTGGCGTGTCCAGCAGGTGGTTCCGGCGAGCTTGGCCGGTGGTACCGGCGTGTCCGGAACATGGTTCTGGCAAGTCTGAGAGATGGTTCCGGCATGCCCGCAGGTGATTCCGGAGTGTCCGCCCAGTGTCGGTTCTGGCAGTCCTCTTGCAGTCAGTGTTGTTTCCGGAGAGTCGAGTGGTCCGGCGCTCCAGGTGGTTTTCCGGTCTGTCCGGCAGGTGGTTCCGGCATGTCCGGCAGGTGGTTCCGGCATGTCCAGCAGGTGATTCCGGCTTGCCCGGCAGGTGATTCCGGAGTGTCCGGCATGTGGTTCTGGCACCTCTGAGACGTTGTTCTGGCATGCCCGGCAGGTGATACCGGAGTGTCCGGCATTCGGTTCTGGCACCTCTGAGAGGTGGTTCCGGCATGCCCGGCAGGTGGTTCCGGAGTGTCTGCCGAGTGGTTCTGGCGTAGCCGGCAGGTGATTCTGGCGTTTCCAGCAGGTGGTTCTGGGGAGTGGATCAGGTGGTTCCGGCATACTCGGCAGGTGGTACCGGCGTGTCCGGAACATGGTTCTGGCAAGTCTGAGAGGTGGTTCCGGCATGCCCGACAGGTGATTCCGGAGTGTTCGCCAAGTGGTTCTGGCGTAGTCGGCAGGTCATTTTGCATGTCCGGCGGTGGTTCCGGAGAGTCGAGCCGGTGGTTCCTGCGTGTCCAGCAGGTGTTTCCGGTCTGTCCGGCAGGTGGTTCTGGCGTGTCCGGCACAGGTTCTGGCACGTCTGAGAGTTGGTTCCGGCATGCCCGACAGATGATTCCGGAGTGTCCGCCACGTGGTTCTGGCGTACCCAGCAGGTGATTTTGGCGTGTCTGGCAGGTGTTTCTTGCAAGTCGAGTATTTGGCTCAGGCATGATCAGCAGTTGCTTCCGGCGTGTCCGGCACGTGGTTCTGGTGTGTCTGAGAGCTGGTTCTGGCATGTCTGGCAGATGATTCCGGAGTGTCCACCAAGTGGTTGTGGCATACCCGGCAGGTGATTTTAGCGTGTCAGGTAGGTGGTTCCGGCGAGTCGAGTAGGTGGTTCCGGCGTGCTCGGCAGGTGGATCAGGCGTGCTCGCCAGGGGATCAGGCGGGTCTGGCAGGTGGTTTCGGTCTGTTCGGGGAGTGGTTCCGGCATCTCAGGCACATGGTTCTGGCACGTCTGAGAGGTAGTTCCGGCCGGCCCGACAGGTGTTTCCGGAGTGTCCGCCAAGTGGTTCTGGCGTAGCTGGAAGGTGATGTTGGCGTGACCGGCAGGTGGTTCCAGCCAGCCCGGCAGGTGATTCCGGAGTGTCTGCCATGTGGTTCTGGCGTAGCCGACAGGTGATTTTGGCGTGTCCAGCAGGTGGTTCCGGCGAGCTTGGCAGTTGGTACCGGCGTGTCCGGAACATGGTTCTGGCACGTCTGAGAGATGGTTCCGGCATGCCCAGCAGGTGATTCCGGAGTGTCCGGCATGTGGTTCTGGCACCTCTGAGAGGTGGTTCCGGCATGCCCGACAGATGATACCGGAGTGTCCGGCATTTGGTTCTGGCACCTCTGAGAGGTGGTTCCGGAATGCCTGGCATGTGATTCCGGAGTGTCTGCCGAGTGGTTCTGGCGTAGCCGGCAGTTGATTTTGGCGTGTCCACTAGGTGGTTCTGGGGAGTGGATCAGCTGGTTCCAGCATACTCGGCAGGTGGTACCGGCGTGTCCAGAACATGGTTCTGGCAAGTCTCAGAGGTGGTTCCGGCACGCCCGACAGGTGATTCCGGAGCGTCCGCCAAGTGTTTCTGGCGTACCCGGCAGGTGATTTTGGCATGTCCGACAGGTGTTTCTTGCGAGTCGAGCAGGTGGCTCAGGCATGCTCAGCTGGTGCTTCCGGCGTCTCTGGCACGTGGTTCTGGTGTGTCTCAGAGCTGGTTCTGGCATGTCCGGCAGATGATGCCGGAGTGTCCACCAAGTGGTTCTGGTATACCTGGCAGGTGATTTTGGCGTGTCAGGAAGTTGGTTCCGGCTTGTTGAGCAGGTGGATCAGGCGTGCTCGCCGGGGGATCAGGCGGGTCTGGCAGGTGGTTTCGGTCTGTTCGGGGAGTGGTTCCGGCATCTCAGGCACATGGTTCTGGCACGTCTGAGAGGTGGTTCCGGCCGGCCCGACAGGTGTTTCCGGAGTGTCCACCAAGTGGTTCTCGCATAGCTGGCAGGTGATGTTGGCGTGACCGGCAGGTGGTTCCAAAAAGCCCGGCAGGTGATTCCGAAGAGTTCACCAAATGGTTGTGTCCTAGCCAGCATGTGATTTTGGCATGCCCAGCAGGTGGTTTTGGCTAGTCAAGCAGGTTGTTCTGGAGTGCTCGGCAGGTGCTTCCGGTGTCATTGGCATGTGGTTCCGGCATGTCTGAGAGGTGGTTCCGCCATTCCCGGGATTTGATTCCGGAGTGTTCGCCAAGTGGTTCTGGCGTAGCCGGCAGGTCATTTTGCATGTCCGGCAATGGTTCCGGCGAGGCGAACCGGTGGTTCCGGCATGTCCAGCAGGTGGTTCCGGCATGCCCGGCAGGTGATTCCGGAGTGTCCGGCATGTGGTTCTGGCACCTCTGAGAGGTGGTTCCCGCATGCACGGCAGTTGGTCACGGAGTGTCTGCCGAGTGGTTCTGGAGTAGCCGGCAGGTGATTCTAGCGTATCCAGCAGATGGTTCTGGGGAGTGGATCAGGTGTTTCCGGCATACTCGGCAGGTGGTACCGGCGTGTCCGGAACTTGGTTCTGGCAAGTCTGAGAGGTGGTTCCGGCATGCCCGACAGGTGATTCCGGAGTGTTCGCCAAGTGGTTCTGGCGTAGCCGGCAGGTCATTTAGCATGTCCCGCGGTGGTTCCGGCGAGTCGAGCCGGTGGTTCCGGCGTGTCCAGCAGGTGTTTCCGGTCTGTCCGGCAGGTGGTTCTGGCGTGACCGGCACGAGGTTCTGGCACGTCTGAGAGATGGTTCCGGCATGCCCGGCAGTTGATTCCGGAGTGTCCGGCATGTGGTTCTGGCACCTCTGAGAGGTGGTTCCGGCATGCCCGGCAGGTGATTCCGGAGTGTCCGTCATGTGGTTCTGGCACCTCTGAGAGGTGGTTCCTGCATGCCCGGCAGGTGGTTCCGGAGTGTCTGCCGAGTGGTTCTGGCGTAGCCGGCAGGTGATTCTGGCGTGTCCAGCAGGTGGTTCTGGGGTGTGGATCAGGTGGTTCCGGCATACTCGGCAGGTGGTACCGGCGTGTCCGGAACATGGTACTGGCAAGTCTGAGAGGTGGTTCCGGCATGCCCGACAGGTGATTCCGGACTGATCGCCAAGTGGTTCTGGCGTAGCCGGCAGGTCATTTTGCATGTCCGGCAGTGGTTCCGACAGTCGAGCCGGTGATTCCGGCGTGTCCGGCAGGTGGATCTGGCGTGACCAGCATGAGGTTCTGGCACGTCTGAGAGTTGTTTCCGGCATGCCCGACAGGTGATTCCGGAGTGTCCGCCACGTGGTTCTGGCGTACCCGGCAGGTGATTTTGGCGTGTATGGCAGGCGTTTCTTGCAAGTCGAGCATTTGGCTCAGGCATGCTCAGCTGGTGCTTCCGGCGTCTCTGGCACGTGGGTCTGGTGTGTCTGAGAGCTGGTTCTGGCATGTCCGGCAGATGATTCCAGAGTGTCCAACAAGTGATTGTGGCATACCCGGCAGGTGATTTTAGCGTGTCAGGTAGGTGGTTCCGGCGAGTCGAGTAGGCGGTTCCGGCGTGCTCGGCAGGTGGTTCAGGCGGGTCTGGCAGGTGGTTTCGTCTGTTCGGGGTGTGGTTCCGGCATCTCAGGCACATGGTTCTGGCACGTCTGATAGGTGGCTCCGGCCGGCCCGACAGGTGTTTCCATGGTGTCCGCCAAGTGGTTCTGGCATAGCTGGCAGGTGATGTTGGCGTGACCGGCAGTTGGTTCCAGCCAGCCCGGCAGGTGATTCCCAAGTGTTCACCAAATGGTTGTGGCGTAGCCGGCAGGTGATTTTGGCGTGTCCAGCAGGTGGTTTTGGCGAGTCGAGCAGGTGCTTCTGGCGTGCTCGGCAGGTGCTTCTGGTCTCATTGGCATGTGGTTCCGGCATGCCCGGCAGGTGATTCCGGAGTGTCCGGCATGTGGTTCTGGCACCTCTGAGAGGTGGTTCCGGCATGCCCGGCAGGTGATACCGGAGTGTTCGCCAAGTGGTTGTGGCATAGCCGGCAGGTGATTTTGGCGTGCACAGCAGGTGGTTTTGGCGAGTCGAGCAGGTGGTTCTGGCGTGCTTGGCAGGTGCTTCCGGTGTCATTGGCATGTGGTTCCAGCATGTGTGAGAGGTGGTTCCAGCATGCCCGGCAGGTTGTTCCGGAGAGTCTGCCGAGTGGTTCTGGAGCCAGCCCGGCAGGTGATTCCGGAGTGTTCCCCAAGTGGTTCTGGCATAGCCGGCAGGTGATTTTGCATGTCCGGCAATGGTTCCGGCGAGTCGAGCCGGTGGTTCCGGCATGTCCGGCAGGTGGTTCCGGGATGCCCGGCATGTGATTCCGGAGTGTCCGGCATGTGGTTCTGGCACCTCTGAGAGGTGGTTCCGGCATGCCCGGCAGGTGATACCGGAGTGTCTGGCATTTGGTTCTGGCACCTCTGAAATGTGGTTCCGGAATGCCTGGCATGTGATTCCGGAGTGTCTGCCGAGTGGTTCTGGCGTAGCCGGCAGGTGATTCTGGAGTGTCCAGCAGGTGGTTCTGGGGAGTGGATCAGGTGGTTCCGGCATACTCGGCAGGTGGTACCGGAGTGTCCGGAACATGGTTCTGGCAAGTCTGAGAGGTGGTTCTGGCATGCCGGACAGATGATTCCGGAGTGTTCGCCAAGTGGTTCTGGCGTAGCCGGCAGGTCATTTTGCATGTCCGGCGGTGGTTCCGGAGAGTCGAGCCGGTGGTTCAGGCGTAGTCGGCCGTTGATTTTGGCGTGTCCACTAGGTGGTTCTGGGGAGTGGATCAGCTGGTTCCGGCATACTCGGCAGGTGGTACCGGCGTGTCCAGAACATGGTTCTGGCAAGTCTGAGAGGTGGTTCCGGAACGCCAAGTGTTTCTGGCGTACCCGGCAGGTGATTTTGGCATGTCCGACAGGTGTTTCACGCGAGTCGTGCAGGTGGCTCAGGCATGCTCAGCTGGTGCTTCCGGCGTCTCTGGCACGTGGTTCTGGTGTGTCTGAGAGCTGGTTCTGGCATGTCCGGCAGATGATTCAGGAGTGTCCACCAAGTGGTTCTGGTATACCTGGCAGGTGATTTTGGCGTGTCAGGAAGGTGGTTCTGGCTAGTTGAGCAGGTGGATCAGGCGTGCTCGCCAGGGTGTTCAGGCGGGTCTGGCAGGTGGTTTCGGTCTGTTCGGGGAGTGGTTCCGGCATCTCAGGCACATGGTTCTGGCACGTCTGAGAGGTGGTTCCGGCCGGCATGACAGGTGTTTCCGGAGTGTCCGCCAAGTGGTTCCGGCGTAGCTGAAAGGTGATGTTGGCGTGACCGGCAGGTGGTTCCAGCCAGCCCGGCAGGTGATTCCGGAGTGTCTGCCGAGTGGTTCTGGCGTAGGCGGCAGGTGATTTTGCCGTGTCCAGCAGGTGGTTCCGGCGAGCTTGGCCGGTGGTACCGGCGTGTCGGGAACATGGTTCTGGCACGTCTGAGAGATGGTTCCGGCATGCCCTGCAGGTGATTCCGGAGTGTCCGGCATGTGGTTCTGGCACCTCTGAGAGGTGGTTCCGGCATGCCCGCCAGGTGGTTCCGGAGTGTCCGGCAGGTGGTTCCGGCATGTCCTGCAGGTGGTTCCGGCATGTCCAGCAGGTGGTTCCGGCATGCCCGGCAGGTGATTCCGGTGTGTCCGGCCTGTGGTTCTGGCACCTCTGAGATGTGCTTCCGGCATGCCCAGCAGGTGGATCCGGCGTGTCCGGCATGTGGTTCTGGCACCTCTGAGAGGTGGTTCCGGCATGCCCGGCAGGTGGTTCCGGAGTGTCTGCCGAGTGGTTCTGGCGTAGCCGGCAGGTGATTCTGGCGTGTCCAGCAGGTGGTTCTGGGGTGTGGATCAGGTGGTTCCGGCATACTCGGCAGGTGGTACCGGCGTGTCCGGATCATGGTACTGGCAAGTCTGAGAGGTGGTTCCGGCATGCCCGACAGGTGATTCCGGACTGATCGCCAAGTGGTTCTGGCGTATTCGGCATGTCATTTTGCATGTCCGGGTGTGGTTCCGGCGAGTCGAGCCGGTGGTTCCGGCGTGTCCTGCAGGTCTTTCCAGTGTGTCCGGGAGGTGGTTCTGGCGTGTCCGGCACGAGGTTCTGGCACGTCTGAGAGTTGGTTCCGGCATGCCCCACAGGTGATTCCGGAGTGTCCGCCACGTGGTTCTGGCGTACCCATCAAGTGATTTTGGCGTGTCTGGCAGGTGTTTCTTGCAAGTCGAGTATTTGGCTCAGGCATGATCAGCAGTTGCTTCCGGCCTGTCCGGCACGTGGTTCTGGTGTGTCTGAGAGCTGGTTCGGGCATGTCCGGCAGATGATTCCGGAGTGTCCACCAAGTGGTTGTGGCATACCCGGCAGGTGATTTTAGGGTGTCAGGTAGGTGGTTCCGGCGAGTCGAGTAGGTGGTTCCGGCGTGCTCGGCAGGTGGATCAGGCGTGCTCGCCAGGGGATCAGGCGGGTCTGGCAGGTGGTTTCGGTCTGTTCGGGGAGTGGTTCCGGCATCTCAGGCACATGGTTCTGGCACGTCTGAGAGGTAGTTCCGGCCGGCCCGACAGGTGTTTCCGGAGTGTCCGCCAAGTGGTTCCGGCGTAGCTGAAAGGTGATGTTGGCGTGACCGGCAGGTGGTTCCAGCCAGCCCGGCAGGTGATTCCGGAGTGTCTGCCACGTGGTTCTGGCGTACCCGACAGGTGATTTTGGCGTGTCCAGCAGGTGGTTCCGGCGAGCTTGGCAGTTGGTACCGGCGTGTCCGGAACTTGGTTCTGGCAAGTCTGAGAGGTGGTTCCGGCATGCCCGGCAGGTGATACCGGAGTTTCCGGCATTTGGTTCTGGCACCTCTTAGAGGTGGTTCCGGGATGCCTGGCATGTGATTCCGGAGTGTCTGCCGGGTGGTTCTGGCGTGTCCAGCAGGTGTTTCCGGACTGTTCGGCAGGTGGTTCTGGCGTGACCGGCACGAGGTTCTGGCACGTCTGAGAGTTGGTTCCGGCATGCCCGACAGGTGATTCCGGAGTGTCTGCCACGTGTTTCTGGCGTACCCGGCAGGTGATTTTGGCATGTCCGACAGGTGTTTCTTGTGAGTCGAGCAGGTGGCTCAGGCATGCTCAGCTGGTGCTTCCGGCGTCTCTGGCAAGTGGTTCTGGTGTGTCTGAGAGCTGGTTCTGGCATCTCCGGCAGATGATTCCGGAGTGTCCACCAAGTGGTTCAGGTATACCTGGCAGGTGATTTTGGCGTGTCAGGAAGGTGGTTCCGGCTAGTTGACCAGGTGGATCAGGCGTGCTCGCCAGGTGGTTCAGGAGGGTCTGGCAGGTGGTTTCGGTCTGTTCGGGGTGTGGTTCCGGCATCTGAGGCACATGGTTCTGGCACGTCTGATAGGTGGTTCCGGCCGGCCCGACAGGTGTTTCCATGGTATCCGCCAAGTGGTTCTGGCATAGCTGGCAGGTGATGTTGGCGTGACCGGCAGGTGGTTCCAGCCAGCCCGGCAGGTGATTTCGAAGTGTTCACCAAATGGTTGTGGCGTAGCCGGAAGGTGATTTTGGCGTGTCCAGCAGGTGGTTTTGGCTAGTTGAGCAGGTGGTTCTGGCGTGCTCGGCAGGTGCTTCCGGCGTCATTGGCATGTGGTTCCGGCATGTCTGAGAGGTGGTTCCGCCATGCCCGGCAGGTGATTCCGGAGTGTTCGCCAAGTGGTTCTGGCGTAGCCGGCACGTGATTTTGCATGTCCGGCAATGGTTCCGGCATGTCCGGCAGGTGATTCCGGCATGTCCAGCAGGTGGTTCTGGGGAGTGGATCAGGTGGTTCCGGCATGCCCGGCAGGTGATTCCGGAGTGTCCGGCATGTGGTTCTGGCACCTCTGAGTGGTTGTTCTGGCATGCCAGGCAGGTGATACCGGAGTGTCCGGCATTTGGTTCTGGCACCTCTGAGAGGTGGTTCCGGGATGCCTGGCATCTGATTCCGGAGTGTCTGCCGAGTGGTTCTGGCGTGTGCAGCAGGTGTTTCCGGTCTGTCCGGCAGGTGCTTCTGGCGTGTCCGGCACGAGGTTCTGGCACGTCTGCGAGTTGGTTCCGGCATGCCCGACAGGTGATTCCGGAGTGTCCGCCACGTGGTTCTGGCGTACCCGGCAGGTGATTTTGACGTGTCTGGCAGGTGTTTCTTGCAAGTCGAGCATGTGGCTCAGGCATGATCAGCAGGTGCTTCCGGCCTGTCCGGCACGTGGTTCTGGTGTGTCTGAGAGCTGGTTCTGGCATGTATGGCAGGTGATTCCGGAGTGTCCACCAAGTGGTTGTGGCATACCCGGCAGGTGATTTTAGCGTGTCAGGTAGGTGGTTCCAGCGAGTCGAGTAGGTGGTTCCGGCATGCCCGGCAGGTGATACCGGAGTATTCGCCAAGTGGTTCTGGCGTAGCCGGCAGGTGATTTTGCATGTCCGGCAATGGTTCCGGCAAGTCTAGCCGGTGGTTCCGGAATGTCCGGCAGGTGGTTCCGGCATGTCCGGCAGGTGGTTCCGGCATGCCCGGCAGGTGATTCCGGAGTGTCCGGCATGTGGTTCTGGCACCTCTGAGACGTGGTTCCGGCATGCCCGGCTGGTGATACCGGAGTGTCTGCCGAGTGGTTCTGGCGTAGCCGGCAGTTGATTTTGGCGTGTCCACTAGGTGGTTCTGGGGTGTGGATCGGCTGGTTCCGGCATACTCGGCAGTTGGTACCGGCGTGTCCAGAACATGGTTCTGGCAAGTCTGAGAGTTGGTTCCGGCACGCCCTACAGGTGATTCCGGAGCGTCCGCCAAGTGTTTCTGGCGTACCCGGCTCGTGATTTTGGCATTTCCGACAGGTGTTTCTTGCGAGTCGAGCAGGTGGCTCAGGCATGCTCAGCTGCTGCTTCCGGCGTCTCTGGCACGTGGTTCTGGTGTGTCTCAGAGCTGGTTCTGGCATGTCCGGCAGATGATTCCGGAGTGTCCACCAAGTGGTTCTGGTATACCTGGCAGGTGATTTTGGCGTGTCAGGAAGGTGGTTCCGGCTAGTTGAGCAGGTGGATCAGGCGTGCTCGCCAGGGGGTTCAGGCGGGTCTGGCATGTGGTTTCGGTCTGTTCGGGGAGTGGTTCCGGCATCTCAGGCACATCGTTCTGGCACGTCTGAGAGCTGGTTGCGGCCGGCCCGACAGGTGTTTCCGGAGTGTCCGCCAAGTGGTTCTGTCGTAGCTGAAAGGTGATGTTGGCGTGACCGGCAGGTGGTTCCGCCATGCCCGGCAGGTGATTCCGGATAGTTCCCCAAGTGGTTCTGGCATAGCCGGCAGGTGATTTTGCATGTCCGGCAATGGTGCACGCGCGTCGAGCCGGTGGTTCCGGCATGTCCGGTAGGTGTTTCCGGCATGCCCGGCAGGTGATACCGGAGTGTTCGCCAAGTGGTTCTGGCATAGCCGGCAGGTAATTTTGCATGTCCGGCATTGGTTCCGGCGAGTCGAGCCGGTGGTTCCGGAATGTCCGGCAGGTGATTCCGGAGTGTCCGGCATGTGGTTCTGGCACCTCTGAGAGGTGGTTACGGCATGCCCGGCAGGTGGTTCCGAGTGTCTGCCGAGTGCTTCTGGCGTAGCTGGCAGGTGATTCTGGGGTGTTCAGCAGGTGGTTCTGGGAAGTGGATCAGGTGGTTCCGGCATACTCGGCAGGTGGTACCGGCGTGTCCGGAACACGATTCTGGCAAGTCTGAGAGGTGGTTCCGGCATGCCCGACAGGTGATTCCGGAGTGTTCGCCAAGTGGTTCTGGCGTAGCCGGCAGGTCATTTTGCATGTCCGGCGGTGGTTCCGGCGAGTGAAGCCAGTGGTTCCGGAGTAGCCGGCTGTTGATTTTGGCGTGTCCACTAGGTGGTTCTGGGGAGTGGATCAGCTGGTTTCGGCATACTCGGCAGGTGGTACCGGCGTGTCCAGAACATGGTTCTGGCAAGTCTGAGAGGTGGTTCCGGCACGCCCGACAGGTGATTCCGGAGCGTCCGCCACGTGTTTCTGGCGTACCCGGCAGGTGATTTTGGCATGTCCGACAGGTGTTTCTTGCGAGTCGAGCAGGTGGCTCAGGCATGCTCAGCTGGTGCTTCCTGCGTCTCTGGCACGTGGTTCTGGTGTGTCTCAGAGCTGGTTCTGGCATGTGCGGCAGATGATTCCGGAGTGTCCACCAAGTGGTTCTGGTATACCTGGCAGGTGATTTTGGCGTGTCAGGAAGGTGGTTCCGGCTAGTTGAGCAGGTGGATCAGGTGTGCTCGCCGGGGGGTTCAGGCGGGTCTGGCAGGTGGTTTCGGTCTGTTCGGGGAGTGGTTCCGGCATCTCAGGCACCTGGTTCTGGCACGTCTGAGAGGTGTTTCCGGCCGGCCCGACAGGTGTTTCCATGGTGTCCGCCAAGTGGTTCTGGCATAGCTGGCAGGTGATGTTGTCGTGACCGGCAGGTGGTTCCAGCCAGCCCGGCAGGTGATTCCGAAGTCTTCACCAAATGGTTGTGGGGTAGCCGGCAGGTGATTTTGGCGTGTCCAGCAGGTGGTTTTGGCGAGTCGAGCAGGTGGTTCTGGCGTGCTCGGCAGGTGCTTCCGGTGTCATTGGCATGTGGTTCCGGCATGTCTGAGAGGTGGTTCCGCCATGCCCGGCAGGTGATTCCGGAGTGTTCCCCAAGTGGTTCTGGCATAGCCGGCAGTTGATTTTGCATGTCCGGCAATGGTTCCGGCGAGTCGAGCCGGTGGTTCCGGCATGACCGGCAGGTGGTTCCGGCATGCCCGGCACGTGATTCCGGAGTGTCCGGCATGTGGTTCTGGCACCTCTTAGAGGTGGTTCCGGCATGCCCGGCAGGTGATACCGGAGTGTTAGCCAAGTGGTTCTGGCGTAGCCGGCAGGTGATTTCCCATGTCCGGCAGGTGGTTCCGGCATGTCCAGCAGGTGGTTCCGGCATGTCCAGCACGTGGTTCCAGCATGCCCGGCAGGTGATTCCGGAGTGTCCGGCATGTGGTTCTGGCACCTCTGAGAGGTGGTTCCGGCATGCCCGGCAGGTGATACCGGAGTGTCCGGCATTTGGTTCTGGCACCTCTGAGAGGTGGTTCCGGAATGCCTGGCATGTGATTCCGGAGTGTCTGCCGAGTGGTTCTGGCGTAGCCGGCAGTTGATTTCTGGCGTGTCCACTAGGTGGTTCTGGGGAGTGGATCAGCTGGTTCCGGCATACTCGGCAGGTGGTACCGGCGTGTCCAGAACATGGTTCTGGAAAGTCTGAGAGGTGGTTCCGGCACGTCCGACAGGTGATTCCGGAGTGTCCGCCAAGTGGTTCTGGCGTACCCGGCAGGTGATTTTGGCATGTCCGACAGGTGTTTCTTGCGAATCGAGCAGGTGGCTCAGGCATGCTCAGCTGGTGCTTCCTGCATCTCTGGCACGTGGATCTGGTGTGTCTCAGAGCTGGTTCTGGCATGTGCGGCAGATGATTCCGGAGTGTCCACCAAGTGGTTCTGGTATACCTGGCAGGTGATTTTGGCGTGTCAGGAAGGTGGTTCCGGCTAGTTGAGCAGGTGGATCAGGCGTGCTCGCCAGGGGGTTCAGGCGGGTCTGGCCGGTGGTTTCGGTCTGTTCGGGGTGTGGTTCCGGCATCTCAGGCACATGGTTCTGGCACGTCTGAGAGGTGGTTCCGGCCGGCCCGACAGGTGTTTCCGGAGTGTCCGCCAAGTGGTTCAGGTGTAGCTGAAAGGTGATTTTGGCGTGACCGGCAGGTGGTTCCAGCCAGCCCGGCAGGTGATTCCGGAGTGTCTGCCACGTGGTTCTGGCGTAGCCGGCAGGTGATTTTGGCGTGTCCAGCAGGTGGTTCCGGCGAGCTCGGCAGGTGGTACCAGCGTGTCCGGAACATGGTTCTGGCACGTCTGAGAGATGGTTCCGGCATGCCCGGCAGGTCATTCCGGAGTGTCCGGCATGTGGTTCTGGCACCTCTGAGAGGTGGTTCCGGCATGCCCGGCAGGTGGTTCCTGCGTGGCTGCCAAGTGGTTCTGGCGTAGTCTGCAGGTGATTGTGGCGTGTCCAGCAGGTCGTTCTGAGGAGTGGATCAGGTGGTTCCGGCATACTCTGCAGGTGGTACCGGCGTGTCCGGAACATGGTTCTGGCAAGTCTGAGAGGTGGTACCGGCATGCCCGACAGGTGATTCCGGAGGGTTCGCCAAGTGGTTCTGGCGTAGCCGGCAGCTCATTTTGCATGTCCGGCGGTGGTTCCGGCTAGTCGAGCCGGTGGTTCCGGCGTAGCCGGCATTTGCTCTTGGCGTGTCCACTAGGTGGTTCTGGGGAGTGGATCAGCTGGTTCCGGCATACTCGGCAGGTGGTACCGGCGTGTCCAGAACATGGTTCTGGCAAGTCTGAGAGGTGGTTCCGGCACGCCCGACAGGTGATTCCGGAGCGTCCGCCAAGTGTTTCTGGCGTACCCGGCAGGTGATTTTGGCATGTCCGACAGGTGTTTCTTGCGAGTCGAGCAGGTGGCTCAGGCATGCTCAGCTGGTGCTTCCGGCGTCTCTGGCATGTGGTTCTGGTGTGTCTGAGAGCTGGTTCTGGCATGTCCGGCAGATGATTCCAGAGTGTCCACCAAGTGGTTCTGGTATACCTGGCAGGTGATTTTGGCGTGTCAGGAAGGTGGTTCCGGCTAGTTGAGCAGGTGGATCAGGCGTGCTCGCCAGGGGGTTCAGGCGGGTCTGGCAGGTGGTTTCGGTCTGTTCGGGGAGTGGTTCCGGCATCTCAGGCACATGGTTCTGGCATGTCTGTGAGGTGGTTCCGGCCGGCCCGACAGGTGTTTCCGGAGTGCCCGCCAAGTGGTTCTGGCGTAGCTGAAAGGTGATGTTGGCGTGACCGGCAGGTGGTTCCAGCCAGCCCCGCAGCTGATTCCGGAGTGTCTGCCGAGTGGTTCTGGTGTAGCCGGCAGGTGATTTTGGCATGTCCAGCAGGTGGTTCCGGCGAGCTCGGCAGGTGGTACCGGCGTGTCGGGAACATGGTTCTGGCACGTCTGAGAGATGGTTCCGGCATGCCCGGCAGGTGATTCCGGAGTGTCCGGCATGTGGTTCTGGCACCTCTGAGAGGTGGTCCCTGCCGGCTCGACAGGGGTTTCCGGAGTGTCCGCCAAGTGGTTCTGGCGTAGCTGAAAGGTGATGTTGGCGTGACCGGCAGGTGGTTCCAACCAGCCCAGCAGGTGATTCCGGAGTGTCTGCCGAGTGGTTCTGGCCTAGCTGGCAGGTGATTTTGGCGTGTCCAGCGGGTGGTTTTGGCGAGTCGAGCAGGTGGTTCTGGCCTGCTCGGCAGGTGCTTCCGGGGTCATTGGCATGTGGTTCCGGCATGTCTGAGAGGTGGTTCCGCCATGCCCGGCAGGTGATTCCGGAGTGTTCGCCTAGTGTTTCTGGTGTAGCCGGCAGGTGATTTTGCACGTCCGGCAATGGTTCCGGCGAGTCGAGCCGGTGTTTCCGGCATGTCCAGCAGGTGGCTCCGGCATGCCCGGCAGGTGATTCCGGAGTGTCCGGCATGTGGTTCTGGAGCCAGCCCGGCAGGTGATTCCGAAGAGTTCACCAAATGGTTGTGGCGTAGCCGGCAGGTGATTTTGGCATGTCCAGCAGGTAGTTCCGGCGAGCTCAGCAGGTGGTACCGGCGTGACCGGAACATGGTTCTGGCACGTCTGAGAGATGGTTACGGCATGCCCGGCAGGTGATTCCGGAGTGTCCGGCATGTGTTTATGGCACCTCTGAGAGGTGGTTCCGGCATGCCCGGCAGGTTGTTCTGGAGTGTCTGCCTAGTGGTTCTGGCGTAGTCGGCATGTGATTCTGGGGTGTCCAGCAGGTGGTTCTGGGGAGTGGATCAGGTGGTTCCGGCATACTCGGCAGGTGGTACCGGCATGTCCGAAAGATGGTTCTGGCAAGTCTGAGAGGTGGTTCCGGCATGCCCGACAGGTGATTCCGGAGTGTTCGCCAAGTGGTTCTGGCGTAGCCGGTAGGTCATTTTGCATGTCCGGCGGTGGTTCCGGCTAGTCAAGCCGGTGGTTCCAGCGTGTCCGGCAGGTGTTTCCGGTCTTTCCGGCAGGTGGTTCTGGCGTGACCGGCACGAGGTTCTGGCACGTCTGAGAATTGGTTCCGGCATGCCCGAAAGGTGATTCCGGAGAGTCCGCCACGTGGTTCTGGCGTACCCGGCAGGTGATTTTGGCGTGTCTGGCAGGTGTTTCTTGCAAGTAGAGCATGTGGCTCAGGCATGATCAGCAGGTGCTTCCGGCGTGTCCGGCACGTGGTTCTGGTGTGTCAGAGGGCTGCTTCTGGCATTTCCGGCAGATGATTCCGGAGTGTCCACCAAGTGGTTCTGGTAGACCTGGCAGGTGATTTTGGCGTGTCAGGAAGGTGGTTCCGGCTAGTTGAGCAGGTGGATCAGGTGTGCTCGCCACGGGGTTCAGGCGGGTTTGGCAGGTGTTTTCGGTCTGTTTGGGGTGTGGTTCCGGCATCTCAGGCACATGGTTCTGGCACGTCTGAGAGGTGGTTCCGGCCGGCCCTACAGGTGTTTTCGTAGTGTCCGCCAAGTGGTTCCGGCGTAGCTGAAAGGTCATGTTGGCGTGACCGGCAGGTGGTTCCAGCCAGCCCGGCAGGTGATTCCGGAGTGTCTGCTGAATGGTTCTGCCGTAGCCGGCAGGTGAATTTGGCGTGTCCAGCAGGTGGTTCCGGCGAGCTCGGCAGGTGGTACCGGCGTGTCTGGAACATGGTTCTGGCACGTCTGAGAGATGGTTCCGGCATGCCCGGCAGGTGATTCCGGAGTGTCCGGCATGTGGTTCTGCCACCTCTGAGAGGTGGTTCCGGCATGCCAGGCAGGTGGTTCCGGAGTGTCTGCCGAGTGGTTCTGGCGTAGCCGGCTGGTGATTCTGGGGTGTCCAGCAGGTGGTTCTGGGGAGTGGATCAGGTGGTTCCGGCATACTCGGCAGATGGTATCGGCGTGTCCGGGACATGGTTCTGGCAAGTCTGAGAGCTGGTTCCGGCATGCCCGGCAGGGGATTCCCGAGTGTCCACCAAGTGGTTCTGGCGTAGCCGGCAGGTGATTTTAGCGTGTCAGGTAGGTGGTTCCGGCGAGTCGAGTAGGTGGTTCCGGCGTGCTCGGCAGGTGGTTCAGGCGGGTCTGGCAGGTGGTTTCGGTCTGTTCGGGGTGTGGTTCCGGCATCTCAGGCACATGGTTCTAACACGTCTGATAGGTGGTTCCGGCCGGCCCGACAGGTGTTTCCATGGTCTCCGCCAAGTGGTTCTGGCATAGCTGGCAGGTGATGTTGGCGTGACCGGCAGGTGGTTCCAGCCAGCCCGGCAGTTGATTCCGAAGAGTTCACCAAATGGTTGTGGCGCAGCCGGCAGGTGATCTTGGCGTATCCAGCAGGTGGTTTTGGCGAGTCGAGCAGGTGGTTCTGGCGTGCTCGGCAGGTGCTTCCGGTGTCATTGGCATGTGGTTCCGGCATGTATGAGAGGTGGTTCCGCCATGCCCGGCAGGTGATTCCGGAGTGTTCGCCAAGGGGTTCTGGCGTAGCCGGCAGGTCATTTTGCATGTCCGGCGGTGGTTCCGCGAGTCGAGCCGGTGGTTCCGGCGTGTCCGGCAGCTGGTTCTGGCGTGACCGGCAGGAGGTTCTGGCACGTCTGAGAGTTGGTTCCGGCATGCCCGACAGGTGATTCCGGAGTGTCGGCCACGTGGTTCTGGCGTACCCGGCAGGTGATTTTGGCATGTCCGACAGGTGTTTCTTGTGAGTCGAGCAGGTGGCTCAGGCATGCTCAGCTGGTGCTTCCGGCGTCTCTGGCAAGTGGTTCTGGTGTGTCTGAGAGCTGGTTCTGGCATGTCCGGCAGATGATTCCGGAGTGTCCACCAAGTGGTTCAGGTATACCTGGCAGGTGATTTTGGCGTGTCAGGAAGGTGGTTCCGGCTAGTTGACCAGGTGGATCAGGCGTGCTCGACAGGGGGTTCAGGCGGGTCTGGCAGGTGGTTTCGGTCTGTTCGGGGAGTGGTTCCGGCATCTGAGGCACATGGTTCTGGCACGTCTGATACGTGGTTCCGGCCGGCCCGACAGGTGTTTCCATGGTATCCGCCAAGTGGTTCTGGCATAGCTGGCAGGTGATGTTGGCGTGACCGGCAGGTGGTTCCAGCCAGCCCGGCAGGTGATTCCGAAGTGTTCACCAAATGGTTGTGGCGTAGCCGGAAGGTGATTTTGGCGTGTCCAGCAGGTGGTTTTGGCTAGTTGAGCAGGTGGTTCTGGCGTGCTCGGCAGGTGCTTCCGGCGTCATTGGCATGTGGTTCCGGCATGTCTGAGAGGTGGTTCCGCCATGCCCGGCAGGTGATTCCGGAGTGATCGCCAAGTGGTTCTGGCGTAGCCGGCAGGTGATTTTGCATGTCCGGCAATAGTTCCGGCATGTCCGGCAGGTGATTCCGGCATGTCCAGCAGGTGGTTCTGGGGAGTGGATCAGGTGGTTCCGGCATGCCCGGCAGGTGATTCCGGAGTGTCCGGCATGTGGTTCTGGCACCTCTGAGTGGTTGTTCTGGCATGCCAGGCAGGTGATACCGGAGTGTCCGGCATTTGGTTCTGGCACCCCTGAGAGGTGGTTCCGGGATGCCTGGCATCTGATTCCGGATTGTCTGCCGAGTGGTTCTGGCGTGTGCAACAGGTGTTTCCGGTCTGTCCGGCAGGTGCTTCTGGCGTGTCCGGCACGAGGTTCTGGCACGTCTGCGAGTTGGTTCCGGCATGCCCGACAGGTGATTCCGGAGTGTCCGCCACGTGGTTCTGGTGTACCCGGCAGGTGATTTTGACGTGTCTGGCAGGTGTTTCTTGCAAGTTGAGAATGTGGCTCAGGCATGATCAGCAGGTGCTTCCGGCCTGTCCGGCACGTGGTTCTGGTGTGTCTGAGAGCTGGTTCTGGCATGTATGGCAGGTGATTCCGGAGTGTCCACCAAGTGGTTGTGGCATACCCGGCAGGTGATTTTAGCGTGTCAGGTAGGTGGTTCCAGCGAGTCGAGTAGGTGGTTCCGGCATGGCCGGCAGGTGATACCGGAGTATTCGCCAAGTGGTTCTGGCGTAGCCGGCAGGTGATTTTGCATGTCCGGCAAAGGTTCCGGCGAGTCTAGCCGGTGGTTCCGGAATGTCCGGCAGGTGGTTCCGGAGTGTCTGCCGAGTGCTTCTGGCGTAGCTGGCAGGTGATTCTGGGGTGTTCAGCAGGTGGTTCTGGGAAGTGGATCAGGTGGTTCCGGCATACTCGGCAGGTGGTACCGGCCTGTCCGGAACACGATTCTGGCAAGTCTGAGAGGTGGTTCCGGCATGCCCGACAGGTGATTCCTGAGTGTTCGCCAAGTGGTTCTGGCGTAGCCGGCAGGTCATTTTGCATGTCCGGCGGTGGTTCCGGCGAGTGAAGCCAGTGGTTCCGGAGTAGCCGGCTGTTGATTTTGGCGTGTCCACTAGGTGGTTCTGGGGAGTGGATCAGCTGGTTCCGGCATACTCGGCAGGTGGTACCGGCGTGTCCAGAACATGGTTCTGGCAAGTCTGAGAGGTGGTTCCGGCACGCCCGACAGGTGATTCCGGAGCGTCCGCCAAGTGTTTCTGGCGTACCCGGCAGGTGATTTTGGCATGTCCGACAGGTGATTCTTGCGAGTCGAGCAGGTGGCTCAGGCATGCTCAGCTGGTGCTTCCTGCGTCTCTGGCACGTGGTTCTGGTGTGTCTCAGAGCTGGTTCTAGCATGTGCGGCAGATGATTCCGGAGTGTCCACCAAGTGGTTCTGGTATACCTGGCAGGTGATTTTGGCGTGTCAGGAAGGTGGTTCCGGCTAGTTGAGCAGGTGGATCAGGTGTGCTCGCCGGGGGGTTCAGGCGGGTCTGGCAGGTGGTTTCGGTCTGTTCGGGGAGTGGTTCCGGCATCTCAGGCACCTGGTTCTGGCACGTCTGAGAGGTTTTTCCGGCCGGCCCGACAGGTGTTTCCATGGTGTCCGCCAAGTGGTTCTGGCATAGCTGGCAGGTGATGTTGTCGTGACCGGCAGGTGGTTCCAGCCAGCCCGGCAGGTGATTCTGAAGTCTTCACCAAATGGTTGTGGGGTAGCCGGCAGGTGATTTTGGCGTGTCCAGCAGGTGGTTTTGGCGAGTCGAGCAGGTGGTTCTGGCGTGCTCGGCAGGTGCTTCCGGTGTCATTGGCATGTGGTTCCGGCATGTCTGAGAGGTGGTTCCGCCATGCCCGGCAGGTGATTCCGGAGTGTTCCCCAAGTGGTTCTGGCATAGCCGGCAGGTGATTTTGCATGTCCGGCAATGGTTCCGGCGAGTCGAGCCGGTGGTTCCGGCATGACCGGCAGGTGGTTCCGGCATGCCCGGCAGGTGATTCCGGAGTGTCCGGCATGTGGTTCTGGCACCTCTTAGAGGTGGTTCCGGCATGCCCGGCAGGTGATACCGGAGTGTTAGCCAAGTGGTTCTGGCGTAGCCGGCAGGTGATTTCCCATGTCCGGCAGGTGGTTCCGGCATGTCCAGCAGGTGGTTCCGGCATGTCCAGCACGTGGTTCCAGCATGCCCGGCAGGTGATTCCGGAGTGTCCGGCATGTGGTTCTGGCACCTCTGAGAGGTGGTTCCGGCATGCCCGGCAGGTGATACCGGAGTGTCCGGCATTTGGTTCTGGCACCTCTGAGAGGTGGTTCCGGAATGCCTGGCATGTGATTCCGGAGTGTCTGCCGAGTGGTTCTGGCGTAGCCGGCAGTTGATTTTGGCGTGTCCACTAGGTGGTTCTGGGGAGTGGATCAGCTGGTTCCGGCATACTCGGCAGGTGGTACCGGCGTGTCCAGAACATGGTTCTGGAAAGTCTGAGAGGTGGTTCCGGCACGTCCGACAGGTGATTCCGGAGCGTCCGCCAAGTGTTTCTGGCGTACCCGGCAGGTGATTTTGGCATGTCCGACAGGTGTTTCTTGCGAGTCGAGCAGGTGGCTCAGGCATGCTCAGCTGGTGCTTCCTGCATCTCTGGCACGTGGATCTGGTGTGTCTCAGAGCTGGTTCTGGCATGTGCGGCAGATGATTCCGGAGTGTCCACCAAGTGGTTCTGGTATACCTGGCAGGTGATTTTGGCGTGTCAGGAAGGTGGTTCCGGCTAGTTGAGCAGGTGGATCAGGCGTGCTCGCCAGGGGGTTCAGGCGGGTCTGGCAGGTGGTTTCGGTCTGTTCGGGGAGTGGTTCCGGCATCTCAGGCACATGGTTCTGGCACGTCTGAGAGGTGGTTCCGGCCGGCCCGACAGGTGTTTCCGGAGTGTCCGCCAAGTGGTTCAGGTGTAGCTGAAAGGTGATTTTGGCGTGACCGGCAGGTGGTTCCAGCCAGCCCGGCAGGTGATTCCGGAGTGTCTGCCACGTGGTTCTGGCGTAGCCGGCAGGTGATTTTGGCGTGTCCAGCAGGTGGTTCCGGCGAGCTCGGCAGGTGGTACCAGCGTGTCCGGAACATGGTTCTGGCACGTCTGAGAGATGGTTCCGGCATGCCCGGCAGGTCATTCCGGAGTGTCCGGCATGTGGTTCTGGCACCTCTGAGAGGTGGTTCCGGCATGCCCGGCAGGTGGTTCCTGCGTGGCTGCCAAGTGGTTCTGGCGTAGTCTGCAGGTGATTGTGGCGTGTCCAGCAGGTCGTTCTGAGGAGTGGATCAGGTGGTTCCGGCATACTCTGCAGGTGGTACCGGCGTGTCCGGAACATGGTTCTGGCAAGTCTGAGAGGTGGTACCGGCATGCCCGACAGGTGATTCCGGAGGGTTCGCCAAGTGGTTCTGGCGTAGCCGGCAGCTCATTTTGCATGTCCGGCGGTGGTTCCGGCTAGTCGAGCCGGTGGTTCCGGCGTAGCCGGCATTTGCTCTTGGCGTGTCCACTAGGTGGTTCTGGGGAGTGGATCAGCTGGTTCCGGCATACTCGGCAGGTGGTACCGGCGTGTCCAGAACATGGTTCTGGCAAGTCTGAGAGGTGGTTCCGGAATGCCTGACAGGTGATTCCGGAGTGTTCGCCAAGTGGTTCTGGCGTAGCCGGCATGTCATTTTGCATGTCCGGCGGTGGTTCCGGCGATTCGAGCCGGTGGTTCCGGCGTGTCCAGCAGGTGTTTCCGGTCTTTCCGGCAGGTGGTTCTGGCGTGTCCGGCACGAGGTTCTGGCACGTCTGAGAGTTGGTTCTGGCATGCCCGACATGTGATTCAGGAGTGTCCGCCACGTGGTTCTGGCGTACCCGGCAGGTGATTTTGGCGTGTCTGGCAGGTGTTTCTTGCAAGTCGAGCTTTTGGTTCAGGCATGATCAGCAGGTGCTTCCGGAGTGTCCGGCACGTGGTTCTGGTGTGTCTGAGAGCTGGTTCTGGCATGTCCGGCAGATGAGTCCGGAGTGTCCACCAAGTGGTTGTGGCAGAACCGGCAGGTGATTTTAGCGTGTCAGGTAGGTGGTTCCGGCGAGTCGAGTAGGTGGTTCCGGCGTGCTCGGCAGGTGGTTCAGGCCGGTCTGGCAGGTGGTTTTGGTCTGTTCGGGGTGTGGTTCCGGCATCTCAGGCACATGGTTCTGGCACGTCTTATAGGTGGTTCTGGGCGGCCCGACAGGTGTTTCCATGGTGTCCGCCTAGTGGTTCTGGCATAGCTGGCAGGTGATGTTGGCGTGACCGGCAGGTGGTTCCAGCCAGCTCAGCAGGTGATTCCGAAGAATTCACCAAATGGTTGTGGCGTAGCCGGCAGGTGATTTTGGCGTGTCCAGCAGGTGGTTTTGGCGAGTCGAGCAGGTGGTTCTGGCGTGCTCGGCAGGTGCTTCCGGTGTCATTGGCATGTGGTTCTGGCATGTCTGAGAGCTGGTTCCGCCATGCCCGGCAGGTGATTCTGGAGTGTTCGCCAAGTGGTTCTGGCGTAGCCGGCAGGTGATTTTGCATGGCCGGCAATGGTTCCGGCGAGTCGAGCCGGTGGTTCCGGGATGTCCGGCAGGTGATTGCGGCATGTCCAGCAGGTGGTTCCGGCATGCCCGGTAGGTGATTCCAGAGTGTCCGGCATGTGCTTCTGGCACCTCTGATAGGTGGTTCCGGCATGCCCGGCAGGTGATACTGGAGTGTCCGGCATTTGGTTCTGGCACCTCTGAGAGGTGGTTCCGGAATGCCTGGCCTGGGATTCCGGAGTGTCTGCCGAGTGGTTCTGGCGTAGCCGGCAGTTGATTTTGGCGTGTCCACTAGGTGGTTCTGGGGAGTGGATCAGCTGGTTCCGGCATACTCGGCAGGTGGTACCGGCGTGTCCAGGACATGGTTCTGGCAAGTCTGAGAGGTGGTTCCGGCACGCCCGACAGGTGATTCCGGAGCGTCCGCCAAGTGTTTCTGGTGTACCCGGCAGGTGATTTTGGCATGTCCGAAGATGATTCTTGCGAGTCGAGCAGGTGGCTCAGGCATGATCAGCTGGTGCTTCCGGCGTCTCTGGCACGTGGTTCTGGTCTCTCTGAGAGCTGGTTCTGGCATGTGCTGCAGATGATTCCGGAGTGTCCACCAAGTGGTTCTGGTATACTTGGCAGGTGATTTTGGCGTGTCAGGAAGGTGGGTCCGGCTAGTTGAGCAGGTGGATCAGGCGTGCTCGCCAGGGGGTTCAGGCGGGTCTGGCAGGTGGTTTCGGTCTGTTCGGGGAGTGGTTCCGGCATCTCAGGCACATGGTTCTGGCACGTCTGAGAGGTGGTTGCGGCCGGCCCGACAGGTGTTTCCGGAGTGTCCGCCAAGTGGTTCTGGCGTAGCTGAAAGGTGATGTTGGTGTGACCTGCAGGTGGTTCCAGCCAGCCCCGCAGGTGATTCCGGAATGTCTGCCGAGTGGTTCTTTCGTAGCCGGCAGGTGATTTTGGTGTGTCCAGCAGGTGGTTCCGGCGAGCTCGGCAGGTGGTACCGGCGTGTCCGGAACATGGTTCTGGCACGTCTGAGAGATGGTTCCGGCATGCCCGGCAGGTGATTCCGGAGTGTCCGGCAGGTGGTTCCGGCATGTCCCGCTCGTGGTTCCAGCATGCCCGGCAGGTGATTCCAGAGTGTCCGGCATGTGGTTCTGGCACCTCTGAGAGGTGGTTCCGGCATGCCCGGCAGGTGATAACGGAGTGTCCGGCTTTTGGTTCTGGCACCTCTGAGAGGTGGTCCCTGCCGGCTCGACAGGGGTTTCCGGAGTGTCCGCCAAGTGGTTCTGGCGTAGCTGAAAGGTGATGTTGGCGTGACCGGCAGGTGGTTCCAGCCAGCCCAGCAGGTGATTCCGGAGTGTCTGCCGAGTGGTTCTGGCGTAGCTGGCAGGTGATTTTGGCGTGTCCAGCGGGTGGTTTTGGCGAGTCGAGCAGGTGGTTCTGGCGTGCTCGGCAGGTGCTTCCGGGGTCATTGGCATGTGGTTCCGGCATGTCTGAGAGGTGGTTCCGCCATGCCCGGCAGGTGATTCCGGAGTGTTCGCCTAGTGTTTCTGGTGTAGCCGGCACGTGATTTTGCACGTCCGGCAATGGTTCCGGCGAGTCGAGCCGGTGTTTCCGGCATGTCCAGCAGGTGGCTCCGGCATGCCTGGCAGGTGATTCCGGAGTGTCCAGCATGTGGTTCTGGAGCCTGCCCGGCAGGTGATTCCGAAGAGTTCAACAAATGGTTGTGGCGTAGCCGGCAGGTGATTTTGGCATGTCCAGCAGGTAGTTCCGGCGAGCTCAGCAGGTGGTACCGGCGTGACCGGAACATGGTTCTGGCACGTCTGAGAGATGGTTACGGCATGCCCGGCAGGTGATTCCGGAGTGTCCGGCATGTGTTTATGGCACCTCTGAGAGGTGGTTCCGGCATGCCCGGCAGGTTGTTCTGGAGTGTCTGGCTAGTGGTTCTGGCGTAGTCGGCATGTGATTCTGGGGTGTCCAGCAGGTGGTTCTGGGGAGTGGATCAGGTGGTTCCGGCATACTCGGCAGGTGGTACCGGCATGTCCGAAAGATGGTTCTGGCAAGTCTGAGAGGTGGTTCCGGCATGCCCGACAGGTGATTCCGGAGTGTTCGCCAAGTGGTTCTGGCGTAGCCGGTAGGTCATTTTGCATGTCCGGCGGTGGTTCCGGCGAGTCAAGCCGGTGGTTCCAGCGTGTCCGGCAGGTGTTTCCGGTCTTTCCGGCAGGTGGTTCTGGCGTGACCGGCATGAGGTTCTGGCACGTCTGAGAATTGGTTCCGGCATGCCCGAAAGGTGATTCCGGAGAGTCCGTCACGTGCTTCTGGCGTACCCGGCAGGTGATTTTGGCGTGTCTGGCAGGTGTTTCTTGCAAGTAGAGCATATGGCTCAGGCATAATCAGCAGGTGCTTCCGGCGTGTCCGGCACGTGGTTCTGGTGTGTCAGAGGGCTGCTTCTGGCATTTCCGGCAGATGATTCCGGAGTGTCCACCAAGTGGTTCTGGTAGACCTGGCAGGTGATTTTGGCGTCTCTGGAAGGTGGTTCCGGCTAGTTGAGCAGGTGGATCAGGCGTGCTCGCCACGGGGTTCAGGCGGGTTTGGCAGGTGTTTTCGGTCTGTTTGGGGTGTGGTTCCAGCATCTCAGACACATGGTTCTGGCACGTCTGAGAGGTGGTTCCGGCCGGCCCTACAGGTGTTTCTGTAGTGTCCGCCAAGTGGTTCCGGCGTAGCTGAAAGGTCATGTTGGCGTGACCGGCAGGTGGTTCCAGCCAGCCCGGCAGGTGATTCCGGAGTGTCTGCTGAATGGTTCTGCCGTAGCCGGCAGGTGAATTTGGCGTGTCCAGCAGGTGGTTCCGGCGAGCTCGGCAGGTGGTACCGGCGTGTCTGGAACATGGTTCTGGCACGTCTGAGAGATGGTTCCGGCATGCCCGGCAGGTGATTCCGGAGTGTCCGGCATGTGGTTCTGCCACCTCTGAGAGGTGGTTCCGGCATGCCAGGCAGGTGGTTCCGGAGTGTCTGCCGAGTGGTTCTGGCGTAGCCGGCTGGTGATTCTGGGGTGTCCAGCAGGTGGTTCTGGGGAGTGGATCAGGTGGTTCCGGCATACTCGGCAGATGGTATCGGCGTGTCCGGGACATGGTTCTGGCAAGTCTGAGAGCTGGTTCCGGCATGCCCGGCAGGGGATTCCCGAGTGTCCACCAAGTGGTTCTGGCGTAGCCGGCAGGTGATTTTAGCGTGTCAGGTAGGTGGTTCCGGCGAGTCGAGTAGGTGGTTCCGGCGTGCTCGGCAGGTGGTTCAGGCGGGTCTGGCAGGTGGTTTCGGTCTGTTCGGGGTGTGGTTCCGGCATCTCAGGCACATGGTTCTAACACGTCTGATAGGTGGTTCCGGCCGGCCCGACAGGTGTTTCCATGGTCTCCGCCAAGTGGTTCTGGCATAGCTGGCAGGTGATGTTGGCGTGACCGGCAGGTGGTTCCAGCCAGCCCGGCAGTTGATTCCGAAGAGTTCACCAAATGGTTGCGGTGCAGCCGGCAGGTGATCTTGGCATATCCAGCAGGTGGTTTTGGCGAGTCGAGCAGGTGGTTCTGGCGTGCTCGGCAGGTGCTTCCGGTGTCATTGGCATGTGGTTCCGGCATGTATGAGAGGTGGTTCCGCCATGCCCGGCAGGTGATTCCGGAGTGTTCGCCAAGTGGTTCTGGCGTAGCCGGCAGGTCATTTTGCATGTCCGGCGGTGGTTCCGCGAGTCGAGCCGGTGGTTCCGGCGTGTCCGGCAGCTGGTTCTGGCGTGACCGGCAGGAGGTTCTGGCACGTCTGAGAGTTGGTTCCGGCATGCCCGACAGGTGATTCCGGAGTGTCGGCCACGTGGTTCTGGCGTACCCGGCAGGTAATTTTGGCGTGTCTGGCAGGTGTTTCTTGCAAGTCGAGCATTTGGCTCAGGCATGCTCAGCACGTGCTTCCGGCGTGTCTGGCACGTGGTTCTGGTGTGTCTGAGAGCTGGTTCTGGCATGTCCGGCAGATGATTCCGGAGTGTCCACCAAGTGGTTGTGGCATACCCGGCAGGTGATTTTAGCGTGTCAGGTAGGTGGTTCCAGCGAGTCGAGTAGGTGGTTCCGGCGTGCTCGGCAGGTGGTTCAGGCGGGTCTGGCAGGTGGTTTCGGTCTGTTCAGGGTGTGGTGCCGGCATCTCAGGCACACGGTTCTGGCACGTCTGATAGGTGGTTCCGGCCGGCCCGACAGGTGTTTCCATGGTGTCCGCCAAGTGGTTCTGGCATAGCTGTCAGGTGATGTTGGCGTGACCGGCAGGTGGTTCCAGCCAGCCCGGCAGGTGATTCCGGAGTGTCCGGCATGTGGTTCTGGCACCTCTGAGAGGTGGTTCCGGCATGCCCGGCAGGTGGTTCCGGAGTGTCTGCCGAGTGGTTCTGGCGTAGCCGGCAGGTGATTCTGGCGTTTCCAGCGGGTGGTTCTGGGGAGTGGATCAGGTGGTTCCGGCATACTCGGCAGGTGGTACCGGCGTGTCCAGAACATGGTTCTGGCAAGTCTGAGAGGTGGTTCCGGCACGCCCGACAGGTGATTCCGGAGCGTCCGCCAAGTGTTTCTGGCGTACCCGGCAGGTGATTTTGGCATGTCCGATAGGTGATTCTTGCGAGTCGAGCAGGTGGCTCAGGCATGATCAGCTGGTGCTTCCGGCGTCTCTGGCACGTGCTTCTGGTCTCTCTGAGAGCTGGTTCTGGCATGTGCTGCAGATGATTCCGGAGTGTCCACCAAGTGGTTCTGGTATACCTGGCAGGTGATTTTGGCGTGTCAGGAAGGTGGTTCCGGCTAGTTGAGCAGGTGGATCAGGCGTGCTCGCCAGGGGGTTCAGGCGGGTCTGGCAGGTGGTTTCGGTCTGTTCGGGGAGTGGTTCCGGCCTCTCAGGCACATGGTTCTGGCACGTCTGAGAGGTGGTTCCGGCCGGCCGGAGAGGTGTTTCCGGAGTGTCCGCCAAGTGGTTCTGGCGTAGCTGAGAGGTGATGTTGGCGTGACCGGCAGGTGGTTCCAGCCAGCCCGGCAGGTGATTCCGGAGTGTCTGCCATGTGGTTCTGGCGTAGCTGAGAGGTGATGTTGGCGTGACCGGCAGATGGTTCCAGCCAGCCCGGCAGGTGATTCCGAAGTGTTCACCAAATGGTTGTGGCGTAGCCGGCAGGTGATTTAGGCATGTCCAGCAGGTGGTTTTGGCGAGTCGAGCAGGTGGTTCTGGCGTGCTCGGCAGGTGCTTCCGGTGTCATTGGCATGTGGTTCCGGCATGTCTGAGAGGTGGTTCCGCCATGCCCGGCAGGTGATTCCGGAGTGTTCGCCAAGTGGTTCTGGCGTAGCCGGCAGGTGATTTTGCATGTCCGGCAATGGTTCCGGCGAGTCGAGCCGGTGGTTCCGGCATGTCCGGCAGGTGGTTCCGGCATGCCCGGCGGGTGATTCCGGAGTGTCCGGCATGTGGTTCTGGCACGTCTGATAGGTGGTTCCGGCATGCCCGGCAGGTGATACTGGAGTTTCCGGCATTTGGTTCTGGCACCTCTTAGAGGTGGTTCCGGGATGCCTGGCATGTGATTCCGGAGTGTCTGCCGGGTGGTTCTGGCGTGTCCAGCAGGTGTTTCCGGACTTTCCGGCAGGTGGTTCTGGCGTGTCCGGCACGAGGTTCTGGCATGTCTGAGAGTTGGTTCCGGCATGCCCGACAGGTGATTCCGGAGTGTGCGCCACGTGGTTCTGGCGTACCCGGCAGGTGATTTTGGCGTGTCTGGCAGGTGTTCCTTGCAAGTCGAGCATGTGGCTCAGGCATGATCAGCAGGTGCTTCCGGCCTGTCCGGCCCGTCGTTCTGGTGTGTCTGAGAGCTGGTTCTGGCACGTCCGGCAGATGATTCCGGAGTGTCCACCAAGTGGTTGTGGCATACCCGGCATGAGATTTTAGCGTGTCAGGTAGGTGCTTCCGGCGAGTCGAGTAGGTGGTTCCGGCGTGCTCGGCAGGTGGTTCAGGCGGGTCTGGCAAGTGGTTTCGGTCTGTTCAGGGTGTGGTGCCGGCATCTCAGGCACACGGTTCTGGCACGTCTGATAGGTGGTTCCAGCCGGCCCGACAGGTGTTTCCATGGTGTCCGCCAAGTGGTTCTGGCATAGCTGTCAGGTGATGTTGGCGTGACCGGCAGGTGGTTCCAGCCAGCCCGGCAGGTGATTCCGGAGTGTCCGGCATGTGGTTCTGGCACCTCTGAGAGGTGGTTCCGGCATGCCCGGCAGGTGGTTCCGGAGTGTCTGCCGAGTGGTTCTGGCGTAGCCGGCAGGTGATTCTGGCGTTTCCAGCGGGTGGTTCTGGGGAGTGGATCAGGTGGTTCCGGCATACTCGGCAGGTGGTACCGGCGTGTCCAGAACATGGTTCTGGCAAGTCTGAGAGGTGGTTCCGGCACGCCCGACAGGTGATTCCGGAGCGTCCGCCAAGTGTTTCTGGCGTACCCGGCAGGTGATTTTGGCATGTCCGATAGGTGATTCTTGCGAGTCGAGCAGGTGGCTCAGGCATGATCAGCTGGTGCTTCCGGCGTCTCTGGCACGTGCTTCTGGTCTCTCTGAGAGCTGGTTCTGGCATGTGCTGCAGATGATTCCGGAGTGTCCACCAAGTGGTTCTGGTATACCTGGCAGGTGATTTTGGCGTGTCAGGAAGGTGGTTCCGGCTAGTTGAGCAGGTGGATCAGGCGTGCTCGCCAGGGGGTTCAGGCGGGTCTGGCAGGTGGTTTCGGTCTGTTCGGGGAGTG
>NW_027228541.1:0-65414 GCF_037783145.1 Equus przewalskii
TGACACGCACTTTCTTTCCAGGCCTGATCTGACTGACGTAGAACTTCTCCTCTGGGTGTGCTACATTGCCCTAGAGCTTCCATGCACAAGGCGATACCTTGTATCCACTGGAGACAGGCACTAAAGAATTTTGCTTCCAGCTCTATGGGAAGCTAAGAAACAACTTGCTGTGGTCATTGCTCTTACAGCCTACCGGGAACATCTCTTACAAAGGCCTGTGAAACGCAATTTCTTTGCAGGCCTGATCTGGCTGAAGTAGAACTTATGGTCTGGGTGTTGTACATCGCCCTAGAGCTTCAATGCACAAGGCCCTGCCTTGTATTCAAAGGGGGAGAGAGGCCCCAAAGCATCTTGCTTCCAGCTCCTTGGGAAGCTAAGAAACAGCTCGCTCTGCACAGTGCTCTTACAGCCTACCGGGAACATCTCTTACAAAGGCCTGTGAAACGCAATGCCTTTGCAGGCCTTATCTAGCTGAAGTACAACTTCTGCTGTGGGAGAGCTACATTGCCATAGAGCTTCAAGGCACAAAGCCCTGCCTTGTTTCCAGAGTGGAAGATAGGGCCCAAAGCATCTTGCTTCCAGCCCTTTGGGAAGCTAAGACACAACTCGCTCGGCACAGTGCTCTTACAGCCTACCAGAAACATCTCTTACAAAGGCGTGTTAAACGCAGTTGCTTTGTAGGCCTGATCTGGCTGAAGTAGAACTTCTGCTGTGGGTGTGCTACATTGCCCTAAGCTCCAAGGCACAAAGTGCTGAATCATTTCCAAAGACGGAGATACGCCCCAAAGCATCTTGTTTCCAGCTCTTTGGGAAGCTAAGAAACAACTCGCTCTACAGAGTGCTCTTACAGCCTACCGGGAACATCTCCTACAAAGGCCTGTGAAACGCAGTTTCTTTGCAGGCCTGATCTGGCTGAAGTAGAACTTCTGCTCTGGGTGTGCTACATTGCCTGAGAGCTGAAAGGCACAACGTGCAGTCTTCTTTCCAAAGGGCAAGTTGGGCCAAAAGCATCTTGCTTCCAGCTCTTTGGGAAGCTAATAAACAATTCGCTCTGCACAGTGCTCTTACAGCCTACCTAGAACATCTCTTACAAAGGCCTGTGAAACGCAGTTCCTTTGCAGGCCTGATCTGGCTGAAGTAGAACTTCTGATCTGGGTGTGCTACATTGCCTGAGAGCTGAAAGGCACAACGTGCAGTCTTCTTTCCAAAGGGCAAGTGGCCCAAAAGCATCTTGCTACCAGCCCTTTGGGAAGCTAAGACACAACTCGCTCGGCACAGTGCTCTTACAGCCTACCGGGAACATCTCTTACAAAGGCCTGTGAAACGCAGTTTCTTTTCAGGCCTGATCTTGCTGAAGCAGAACTTCTGCTCTGAGTGTGCTACATTGCCCTAGAGCTCGAAGGCACAAAGTGCTGCATTATTTCCAAAGACGGAGAGAGGCCCCAAAGCATCTTGTTTCCAGCTCTTTGGGAAGCTAAGAAACAACTCGCTCTGCACAGTGCTCTTACAGCCTACCGGGAACATCTCTTACAAAGGCCTGTGACACGCAGTTTCTTTGCAGGCCTGATCGGGCTGAAGTAGAACTTCTGCTCTGGGTGTGCTACATTGCCCTAGAGCTGAAAGGCACAATGTGCAGGCTTCTATCCCAAGGGCGAGTTGGGATCCAAAGCATCTTGCTTCCAGCTCTTTGGGAAGCTAAGAAACAAGTCGCTCAGCTCAGTGCTCTTACAGCCTACCGGGAACATCTCTTAAAAGGCGTTTGAAACTCAGTTTCTTTGCTGGCCTGATCTGGCTGAAGTAGAACTTCTGCTGTGGGTTTTCTACATTGCCCTAGAGCTTCAAGGCACAAAGCCGAGTCTTGTATCGAAAGGGGGAGTGAGGCCCCAAAGCATCTTGCTTCTAGCTCTTTGGGAAGCTAAGAAACAACTCGCTCTGCACAGTGCTCTTACAGCCTACCGGGAACATCTCTTACAAAGGCCTGTGAAACGCAGTTCCTTTGCAGGCCTGATCTGCCTGAAGTAGAACTTATGCTCTAGGTGTTGTACATTGCCCTAGAGCTTCCATGCACATGGCCCTGCCTTGTATCCAAACTGGAGAGAGGCCCTAAAGCATCTTGCTTCCAGCTCTTCGGGAAGCTCAGAAACAACTCGGTCTGCACAGTGCTCTTACAGCCTACCGGGAACATCTCTTACAAAGGCCTGCGACACGCAGTTTCTTTGCAGGCCTGATCTGGCTGCAGTAGAACTTCTGCTCTGGGTGTGCTACATTGCCTGAGAGCTGAAAGGCACAACGTGCGGTCGTCTTTCCAAAGGGCAAGTTGGGCCAAAAGCATCTTGCTTCCAGCTCTTTGGGAAGCTAAGAAACAACTCGCTCTGCACAGTGCTCTCACAGCCTACCGGGAACATCTCTTACAAAGGCCTGTGAAACGCAGTTCCTTTGCAGGCGTTATCTGGCTGAAGTAGAACTTCTGCTCTAGGTGTTGTACATTGCCCTAGAGCTTCCATGCACAAGGTCCTGCCTTGTATCCAAACTGGAGAGAGGCCCTAAAGCATCTTGCTTCCGGCTCTTCCGGAAGCTAAGAAACAACTCGCTCTGCACACTGCTCTTACAGCCTACCGAGAACATCTCTTACAAAGGCCTGTGAAACGCAGTTCCTTTGCAGGCCTGATCTGGCTGAAGTAGAACTTCTGCTCTGAGTGTGCTACATTGCCCTAGAGGTCCAATTCACAAGAGCTGCATTATTTCCAAAGACGCAGAGAGGCCCCAAAGTATCTTGGTTCCAGCTCTTTGGGAAGCTAAGAAACAACTCGCCTGCACAGTGCTCTTACAGCCAACCGGGAACATCTCTTACAAAGGCCTGTGAAACTCAGTTTCTTTGCAGGCCTGATCTGGCTGAAGTAGAACTTCTGCTGTGGGTGTGCTACATTGCCCTAATCTCCAAGGCACAAAGTGCTGAATCATTTCTAAAGATGGATATACGCCCCGAAGCATCTTGCTTCCAGCTCTTTGGGAAGCTAAGAAACAACTCGCTCTACACAGTGCTCTTACAGCCTACCGGGAACATCTCTTACAAAGGCCTGTGAAACGCAGTTTCTTTGCAGGTCTGATTTGGCTGAAGTAGAACTTCTGCTCTGGGTGTGCTACCTTGCCCGAGAGCTGAAAGGCACAACGTGCAGTCTTCTTTCCAAAGGGCGAGTTGGTCCCCAAAGCATCTTGCTTCCAGCTCTTTGGGAAGCTAAGAAACAACTCACTCTGCACAGTGCTCTTACAGCCTACCGGGAACATCTCTTACAAAGGCCTGTGACACGCACTTTCTTTCCAGGCCTGATCTGACTGACGTAGAACTTCTCCTCTGGGTGTGCTACATTGCCCTAGAGCTTCCATGCACAAGGCGATACCTTGTATCCACTGGAGACAGGCACTAAAGAATTTTGCTTCCAGCTCTATGGGAAGCTAAGAAACAACTTGCTGTGGTCATTGCTCTTACAGCCTACCGGGAACATCTCTTACAAAGGCCTGTGAAACGCAATTTCTTTGCAGGCCTGATCTGGCTGAAGTAGAACTTATGATCTGGGTGTTGTACATCGCCCTAGAGCTTCAATGCACAAGGCCCTGCCTTGTATTCAAAGGGGGAGAGAGGCCCCAAAGCATCTTGCTTCCAGCTCCTTGGGAAGCTAAGAAACAGCTCGCTCTGCACAGTGCTCTTACAGCCTACCGGGAACATCTCTTACAAAGACCTGTGAAACGCAATGCCTTTGCAGGCCTTATCTAGCTGAAGTACAACTTCTGCTGTGGGAGAGCTACATTGCCATAGAGCTTCAAGGCACAAAGCCCTGCCTTGTTTCCAGAGTGGAAGATAGGGCCCAAAGCATCTTGCTTCCAGCCCTTTGGGAAGCTAAGACACAACTCGCTCGGCACAGTGCTCTTACAGCCTACCAGAAACATCTCTTACAAAGGCGTGTTAAACGCAGTTGCTTTGTAGGCCTGATCTGGCTGAAGTAGAACTTCTGCTGTGGGTGTGCTACATTGCCCTAAGCTCCAAGGCACAAAGTGCTGAATCATTTCCAAAGACGGAGATACGCCCCAAAGCATCTTGTTTCCAGCTCTTTGGGAAGCTAAGAAACAACTCGCTCTACAGAGTGCTCTTACAGCCTACCGGGAACATCTCCTACAAAGGCCTGTGAAACGCAGTTTCTTTGCAGGCCTGATCTGGCTGAAGTAGAACTTCTGCTCTGGGTGTGCTACATTGCCTGAGAGCTGAAAGGCACAACGTGCAGTCTTCTTTCCAAAGGGCAAGTTGGGCCAAAAGCATCTTGCTTCCAGCTCTTTGGGAAGCTAATAAACAATTCGCTCTGCACAGTGCTCTTACAGCCTACCTAGAACATCTCTTACAAAGGCCTGTGAAACGCAGTTCCTTTGCAGGCCTGATCTGGCTGAAGTAGAACTTATTCTCTGGGTGTTGTTCATTGCCCTAGAGCTTCAACGCACAAGGCCCTGCCTTGTATCCAACGGGGGAGAGAGGCCCCAAAGCATCTTGCTTCCAGCTCTTTGGGAAGCTAAGAAACAGCTCGCTCTGCACAGTGCTCTTACAGCCTACCGGGAAAATCTCTGACAAAGGCCTGTGAAACGCAGTTTCTTTGCAGGCCTGATCTTGCTGAAGCAGAACTTCTGCTCTGAGTGTGCTACATTGCCCTAGAGCTCGAAGGCACAAAGTGCTGCATTATTTCCAAAGACGGAGAGAGGCCCCAAAGCATCTTGTTTCCAGCTCTTTGGGAAGCTAAGAAACAACTGGCTCTGCACAGTGCTCTTACAGCCTACCGGGAACATCTCTTACAAAGGCCTGTGACACGCAGTTTCTTTGCAGGCCTGATCGGGCTGAAGTAGGACTTCTGCTCTGGGTGTGCTACATTGCCCTAGAGCTTCCATGCACAAGGCCCTGCCTTGTACTCAAACTGGAGAGAGGCCCGAAAGCATCTTGCTTCCAGCTCTTCGGGAAGCTTAGAAACAACTCGCTGTGGACAGTGCTCTTACAGACTACCGGGAACATCTCTTACCAAGGCTTGTGAAACGCAGTTTCTTTGCAGGCCTGATCTGGCTGAAGTAGAACTTATGCTCTGGGTGTTGTACATTGCCCTAGAGCTTTAACGCACAAGGCCCTGCCTTGTATCCAAAGGGGGAGACAGGTCCCAAAGCATCTTGCTTCCAGCTCCTTGGGAAGCTAAGACACAACTCGCTCGGCACAGTTCTCTTACAGCCTACCAATAACATCTCTTACAAAGGCCTGTGAAACGCAGTTCCTTTGCAGGCCTGATCTGGGTGAAGTAGAAACTCTGCTCTCGGTGTGCTAAATTGCCCTAGAGCTCCAAGGCACAAAGTCCTGAATCATTTCCAAAGACGGAGATACGCCCCAAAAATCTTGCTTAAAGCTTTTTGAGAAGCTAAGAAACAACTCGCTCTGCACAGTGCTCTTACAGCCTACCGGGAACATCTCTTACAAAGGCCGGTGACACGCACTTTCTTTCCAGGCCTGATCTGACTGACGTAGAACTTCTCCTCTGGGTGTGCTACATTGCCCTAGAGCTTCCATGCACAAGGGGATACCTTGTATCCACTGGAGAGAGGCACTAAAGTATTTTGCTTCCAGCTCTATGGGAAGCTAAGAAACAACTTGCTCTGGTCATTGCTCTTACAGCCTACCGGGAACATCTCTTACAAAGGCCTGTGAAACGCAATTTCTTTGCAGGCCTGATCTGGCTGAAGTAGAACTCATGATCTGGGTGTTGTACATCGCCCTAGAGCTTCAATGCACAAGGCCCTGCCTTGTATTCAAAGGGGGAGAGAGGCCCCAAAGCATCTTGCTTCCAGCTCCTTGGGAAGCTAAGAAACAGCTCGCTCTGCACAGTGCTCTTACAGCCTACCGGGAACATCTCTTACAAAGGCCTGTGAAACGCAATTCCTTTGCAGGCCTTATCTAGCTGAAGTACAACTTCTGCTGTGGGAGAGCTACATTGCCATAGAGCTTCAAGGCACAAAGCCCTGCCTTGTTTCCAGAGTGGAAGATAGGGCCCAAAGCATCTTGCTTCCAGCCCTTTGGGAAGCTAAGACACAACTCGCTCGGCACAGTGCTCTTACAGCCTACCAGAAACATCTCTTACAAAGGCGTGTTAAACGCAGTTGCTTTGTAGGCCTGATCTGGCTGAAGTAGAACTTCTGCTGTGGGTGTGCTACATTGCCCTAAGCTCCAAGGCACAAAGTGCTGAATCATTTCCAAAGACGGAGATACGCCCCAAAGCATCTTGTTTCCAGCTCTTTGGGAAGCTAAGAAACAACTCGCTCTACAGAGTGCTCTTACAGCCTACCGGGAACATCTCCTACAAAGGCCTGTGAAACGCAGTTTCTTTGCAGGCCTGATCTGGCTGAAGTAGAACTTCTGCTCTGGGTGTGCTACATTGCCTGAGAGCTGAAAGGCACAACGTGCAGTCTTCTTTCCAAAGGGCAAGTTGGGCCAAAAGCATCTTGCTTCCAGCTCTTTGGGAAGCTAATAAACAATTCGCTCTGCACAGTGCTCTTACAGCCTACCTAGAACATCTCTTACAAAGGCCTGTGAAACGCAGTTCCTTTGCAGGCCTGATCTGGCTGAAGTAGAACTTATTCTCTGGGTGTTGTTCATTGCCCTAGAGCTTCAACGCACAAGGCCCTGCCTTGTATCCAACGGGGGAGAGAGGCCCCAAAGCATCTTGCTTCCAGCTCTTTGGGAAGCTAAGAAACAGCTCGCTCTGCACAGTGCTCTTACAGCCTACCGGGAACATCTCTTACAAAGGCCTGTGAAACGCAGTTTCTTTGCAGGCCTGATCTTGCTGAAGCAGAACTTCTGCTCTGAGTGTGCTACATTGCCCTAGAGCTCGAAGGCACAAAGTGCTGCATTATTTCCAAAGACGGAGAGAGGCCCCAAAGCATCTTGTTTCCAGCTCTTTGGGAAGCTAAGAAACAACTCGCTCTGCACAGTGCTCTTACAGCCTACCGGGTACATCTCTTAAAAAGGCCTGTGACACGCAGTTTCTTTGCAGGCCTGATCGGGCTGAAGTAGAACTTCTGCTCAGGGTGTGCTACATTGCCCTAGAGGTGAAAGGCACAATGTGCAGGCTTCTATCCAAAGGGCGAGTTGGGATCCAAAGCATCTTGCTTCCAGCTCTTTGGGAAGCTAAGAAACAAACCGCTCTGCTCAGTGCTCTTACAGCCTACCGGGAACATCTCTTAAAAGGCCTGTGAAACTCAGTTTCTTTGCACGCCTGATCTGGCTGAAGTAGAACTTCTGCTGTGGGTGTTCTACATTGCCCTAGAGCTTCAAGGCACAAAGCCGACTCTTGTATCCAAAGGGAGAGTGAGGCCCCAAAGGGTCTTGCTTCCAGCTCTTTGGGAAGCTAAGACACAACTCGCTCTGCACAGTGCTCTTACAGCCAACCGAGAACCTCTCTTACAAAGGCCTGTGAAACGCAGTTCCTTTGCAGGCCTGATCTGCCTGAAGTAGAACTTATGCTCTAGGTGTTGTACATTGCCCTAGGGCTTCCATGCACAAGGCCCTGCCCTGTATCCAAACTGGAGATAGGCACTAAAGAATCTTGCTTCCAGCTCTTCGGGAAGCTAAGAAACAAGTCGCTCTGCACAGTGCTCTTACAGTCTACCGGGAACATCTCTTACAGAGGCCTGTGAAACGCAGTTTCTTTGCAGGCCTGATCTGGCTGAATTAGAACTTCTGCTGTGGGTGTGCTACATTGCCCTAAGCTCCAAGGCACAAAGTGCTGAATCATTTCCAAAGACGGAGATACGCCCCAAAGCATCTTGCTTCCAGCTCTTTGGGAAGCTAAGAAACAACTCGCTCTACACAGAGCTCTTACAGCCTACCGGGCACATCTCCTACAAAGGCCTGTGAAACGCAGTTTCTTTGCAGGCCTGATCTGGCTGAAGTAGAACTACTGCTCTGGCTGTGCTACATTGCCTGAGAGCTGAAAGGCACAACGTGCAGTCTTCTTTCCAAAGGGCGAGTTGGGCCCCAAAGCATCTTGCTTCCAGCTCTTTGGGAAGCTAAGAAACAACTCACTCTGCACAGTGCTCTTACAGCCTACCGGGAACATCTCTTACAAAGGCCTGTGACACGCACTTTCTTTCCAGGCCTGATCTGACTGACGTAGAACTTCTCCTCTGGGTGTGCTACATTGCCCTAGAGCTTCCATGCACAAGGCGATACCTTGTATCCACTGGAGACAGGCACTAAAGAATTTTGCTTCCAGCTCTATGGGAAGCTAAGAAACAACTTGCTGTGGTCATTGCTCTTACAGCCTACCGGGAACATCTCTTACAAAGGCCTGTGAAACGCAATTTCTTTGCAGGCCTGATCTGGCTGAAGTAGAACTTATGGTCTGGGTGTTGTACATCGCCCTAGAGCTTCAATGCACAAGGCCCTGCCTTGTATTCAAAGGGGGAGAGAGGCCCCAAAGCATCTTGCTTCCAGCTCCTTGGGAAGCTAAGAAACAGCTCGCTCTGCACAGTGCTCTTACAGCCTACCGGGAACATCTCTTACAAAGGCCTGTGAAACGCAATGCCTTTGCAGGCCTTATCTAGCTGAAGTACAACTTCTGCTGTGGGAGAGCTACATTGCCATAGAGCTTCAAGGCACAAAGCCCTGCCTTGTTTCCAGAGTGGAAGATAGGGCCCAAAGCATCTTGCTTCCAGCCCTTTGGGAAGCTAAGACACAACTCGCTCGGCACAGTGCTCTTACAGCCTACCAGAAACATCTCTTACAAAGGCGTGTTAAACGCAGTTGCTTTGTAGGCCTGATCTGGCTGAAGTAGAACTTCTGCTGTGGGTGTGCTACATTGCCCTAAGCTCCAAGGCACAAAGTGCTGAATCATTTCCAAAGACGGAGATACGCCCCAAAGCATCTTGTTTCCAGCTCTTTGGGAAGCTAAGAAACAACTCGCTCTACAGAGTGCTCTTACAGCCTACCGGGAACATCTCCTACAAAGGCCTGTGAAACGCAGTTTCTTTGCAGGCCTGATCTGGCTGAAGTAGAACTTCTGCTCTGGGTGTGCTACATTGCCTGAGAGCTGAAAGGCACAACGTGCAGTCTTCTTTCCAAAGGGCAAGTTGGGCCAAAAGCATCTTGCTTCCAGCTCTTTGGGAAGCTAATAAACAATTCGCTCTGCACAGTGCTCTTACAGCCTACCTAGAACATCTCTTACAAAGGCCTGTGAAACGCAGTTCCTTTGCAGGCCTGATCTGGCTGAAGTAGAACTTATTCTCTGGGTGTTGTTCATTGCCCTAGAGCTTCAACGCACAAGGCCCTGCCTTGTATCCAACGGGGGACAGAGGCCCCAAAGCATCTTGCTTCCAGCTCTTTGGGAAGCTAAGAAACAGCTCGCTCTGCACAGTGCTCTTACAGCCTACCGGGAACATCTCTTACAAAGGCCTGTGAAACGCAGTTTCTTTGCAGGCCTGATCTTGCTGAAGCAGAACTTCTGCTCTGAGTGTGCTACATTGCCCTAGAGCTCGAAGGCACAAAGTGCTGCATTATTTCCAAAGACGGAGAGAGGCCCCAAAGCATCTTGTTTCCAGCTCTTTGGGAAGCTAAGAAACAACTCGCTCTGCACAGTGCTCTTACAGCCTACCGGGAACATCTCTTACAAAGGCCTGTGACACGCAGTTTCTTTGCAGGCATGATCGGGCTGAAGTAGAACTTCTGCTCTGGGTGTGCTACATTGCCCTAGAGCTGAAAGGCACAATGTGCAGGCTTCTATCCAAAGGGCGAGTTGGGATCCAAAGCATCTTGCTTCCAGCTCTTTGGGAAGCTAAGAAACAAACCGCTCAGCTCAGTGCTCTTACAGCCTACCGGGAACATCTCTTAAAAGGCGTGTGAAACTCAGTTTCTTTGCTGGCCTGATCTGGCTGAAGTACAACTTCTGCTGTGGGTGTTCTACATTGGCCTAGAGCTTCAAGGCACAAAGCCGAGTCTTGTATCCAAAGGGGGAGTGAGGCCCCAAAGCATCTTGCTTCCAGCTCTTTGGGAGGCTAAGAAATAACTCGCTCTGCACAGTACTCTTACAGCCTACCGAGAACATCTCTTACAAAGGCCTGTGAAACGCAGTTCCTTTGCAGGCCTGATCTGGCTGAAGTAGAACTTCTGATCTGGGTGTGCTACATTGCCTGAGAGCTGAAAGGCACAACGTGCAGTCTTCTTTCCAAAGGGCAAGTTGGGCCAAAAGCATCTTGCTACCAGCCCTTTGGGAAGCTAAGACACAACTCGCTCGGCACAGTGCTCTTACAGCCTACCGGGAACATCTCTTACAAAGGCCTGTGAAACGCAGTTTCTTTTCAGGCCTGATCTTGCTGAAGCAGAACTTCTGCTCTGAGTGTGCTACATTGCCCTAGAGCTCGAAGGCACAAAGTGCTGCATTATTTCCAAAGACGGAGAGAGGCCCCAAAGCATCTTGTTTCCAGCTCTTTGGGAAGCTAAGAAACAACTCGCTCTGCACAGTGCTCTTACAGCCTACCGGGAACATCTCTTACAAAGGCCTGTGACACGCAGTTTCTTTGCAGGCCTGATCGGGCTGAAGTAGAACTTCTGCTCTGGGTGTGCTACATTGCCCTAGAGCTGAAAGGCACAATGTGCAGGCTTCTATCCCAAGGGCGAGTTGGGATCCAAAGCATCTTGCTTCCAGCTCTTTGGGAAGCTAAGAAACAAGTCGCTCAGCTCAGTGCTCTTACAGCCTACCGGGAACATCTCTTAAAAGGCGTTTGAAACTCAGTTTCTTTGCTGGCCTGATCTGGCTGAAGTAGAACTTCTGCTGTGGGTTTTCTACATTGCCCTAGAGCTTCAAGGCACAAAGCCGAGTCTTGTATCGAAAGGGGGAGTGAGGCCCCAAAGCATCTTGCTTCTAGCTCTTTGGGAAGCTAAGAAACAACTCGCTCTGCACAGTGCTCTTACAGCCTACCGGGAACATCTCTTACAAAGGCCTGTGAAACGCAGTTCCTTTGCAGGCCTGATCTGCCTGAAGTAGAACTTATGCTCTAGGTGTTGTACATTGCCCTAGAGCTTCCATGCACATGGCCCTGCCTTGTATCCAAACTGGAGAGAGGCCCTAAAGCATCTTGCTTCCAGCTCTTCGGGAAGCTCAGAAACAACTCGGTCTGCACAGTGCTCTTACAGCCTACCGGGAACATCTCTTACAAAGGCCTGCGACACGCAGTTTCTTTGCAGGCCTGATCTGGCTGCAGTAGAACTTCTGCTCTGGGTGTGCTACATTGCCTGAGAGCTGAAAGGCACAACGTGCGGTCGTCTTTCCAAAGGGCAAGTTGGGCCAAAAGCATCTTGCTTCCAGCTCTTTGGGAAGCTAAGAAACAACTCGCTCTGCACAGTGCTCTCACAGCCTACCGGGAACATCTCTTACAAAGGCCTGTGAAACGCAGTTCCTTTGCAGGCGTTATCTGGCTGAAGTAGAACTTCTGCTCTAGGTGTTGTACATTGCCCTAGAGCTTCCATGCACAAGGTCCTGCCTTGTATCCAAACTGGAGAGAGGCCCTAAAGCATCTTGCTTCCGGCTCTTCCGGAAGCTAAGAAACAACTCGCTCTGCACACTGCTCTTACAGCCTACCGAGAACATCTCTTACAAAGGCCTGTGAAACGCAGTTCCTTTGCAGGCCTGATCTGGCTGAAGTAGAACTTCTGCTCTGAGTGTGCTACATTGCCCTAGAGGTCCAATTCACAAGAGCTGCATTATTTCCAAAGACGCAGAGAGGCCCCAAAGTATCTTGGTTCCAGCTCTTTGGGAAGCTAAGAAACAACTCGCCTGCACAGTGCTCTTACAGCCAACCGGGAACATCTCTTACAAAGGCCTGTGAAACTCAGTTTCTTTGCAGGCCTGATCTGGCTGAAGTAGAACTTCTGCTGTGGGTGTGCTACATTGCCCTAATCTCCAAGGCACAAAGTGCTGAATCATTTCTAAAGATGGATATACGCCCCGAAGCATCTTGCTTCCAGCTCTTTGGGAAGCTAAGAAACAACTCGCTCTACACAGTGCTCTTACAGCCTACCGGGAACATCTCTTACAAAGGCCTGTGAAACGCAGTTTCTTTGCAGGTCTGATTTGGCTGAAGTAGAACTTCTGCTCTGGGTGTGCTACCTTGCCCGAGAGCTGAAAGGCACAACGTGCAGTCTTCTTTCCAAAGGGCGAGTTGGTCCCCAAAGCATCTTGCTTCCAGCTCTTTGGGAAGCTAAGAAACAACTCACTCTGCACAGTGCTCTTACAGCCTACCGGGAACATCTCTTACAAAGGCCTGTGACACGCACTTTCTTTCCAGGCCTGATCTGACTGACGTAGAACTTCTCCTCTGGGTGTGCTACATTGCCCTAGAGCTTCCATGCACAAGGCGATACCTTGTATCCACTGGAGACAGGCACTAAAGAATTTTGCTTCCAGCTCTATGGGAAGCTAAGAAACAACTTGCTGTGGTCATTGCTCTTACAGCCTACCGGGAACATCTCTTACAAAGGCCTGTGAAACGCAATTTCTTTGCAGGCCTGATCTGGCTGAAGTAGAACTTATGATCTGGGTGTTGTACATCGCCCTAGAGCTTCAATGCACAAGGCCCTGCCTTGTATTCAAAGGGGGAGAGAGGCCCCAAAGCATCTTGCTTCCAGCTCCTTGGGAAGCTAAGAAACAGCTCGCTCTGCACAGTGCTCTTACAGCCTACCGGGAACATCTCTTACAAAGACCTGTGAAACGCAATGCCTTTGCAGGCCTTATCTAGCTGAAGTACAACTTCTGCTGTGGGAGAGCTACATTGCCATAGAGCTTCAAGGCACAAAGCCCTGCCTTGTTTCCAGAGTGGAAGATAGGGCCCAAAGCATCTTGCTTCCAGCCCTTTGGGAAGCTAAGACACAACTCGCTCGGCACAGTGCTCTTACAGCCTACCAGAAACATCTCTTACAAAGGCGTGTTAAACGCAGTTGCTTTGTAGGCCTGATCTGGCTGAAGTAGAACTTCTGCTGTGGGTGTGCTACATTGCCCTAAGCTCCAAGGCACAAAGTGCTGAATCATTTCCAAAGACGGAGATACGCCCCAAAGCATCTTGTTTCCAGCTCTTTGGGAAGCTAAGAAACAACTCGCTCTACAGAGTGCTCTTACAGCCTACCGGGAACATCTCCTACAAAGGCCTGTGAAACGCAGTTTCTTTGCAGGCCTGATCTGGCTGAAGTAGAACTTCTGCTCTGGGTGTGCTACATTGCCTGAGAGCTGAAAGGCACAACGTGCAGTCTTCTTTCCAAAGGGCAAGTTGGGCCAAAAGCATCTTGCTTCCAGCTCTTTGGGAAGCTAATAAACAATTCGCTCTGCACAGTGCTCTTACAGCCTACCTAGAACATCTCTTACAAAGGCCTGTGAAACGCAGTTCCTTTGCAGGCCTGATCTGGCTGAAGTAGAACTTATTCTCTGGGTGTTGTTCATTGCCCTAGAGCTTCAACGCACAAGGCCCTGCCTTGTATCCAACGGGGGAGAGAGGCCCCAAAGCATCTTGCTTCCAGCTCTTTGGGAAGCTAAGAAACAGCTCGCTCTGCACAGTGCTCTTACAGCCTACCGGGAAAATCTCTGACAAAGGCCTGTGAAACGCAGTTTCTTTTCAGGCCTGATCTTGCTGAAGCAGAACTTCTGCTCTGAGTGTGCTACATTGCCCTAGAGCTCGAAGGCACAAAGTGCTGCATTATTTCCAAAGACGGAGAGAGGCCCCAAAGCATCTTGTTTCCAGCTCTTTGGGAAGCTAAGAAACAACTGGCTCTGCACAGTGCTCTTACTACCTACCGGGAACATCTCTTACAAAGGCCTGTGACACGCAGTTTCTTTGCAGGCCTGATCGGGCTGAAGTAGGACTTCTGCTCTGGGTGTGCTACATTGCCCTAGAGCTTCCATGCACAAGGGCCTGCCTTGTACTCAAACTGGAGAGAGGCCCGAAAGCATCTTGCTTCCAGCTCTTCGGGAAGCTTAGAAACAACTCGCTGTGGACAGTGCTCTTACAGACTACCGGGAACATCTCTTACCAAGGCTTGTGAAACGCAGTTTCTTTGCAGGCCTGATCTGGCTGAAGTAGAACTTATGCTCTGGGTGTTGTACATTGCCCTAGAGCTTTAACGCACAAGGCCCTGCCTTGTATCCAAAGGGGGAGACAGGTCCCAAAGCATCTTGCTTCCAGCTCCTTGGGAAGCTAAGACACAACTCGCTCGGCACAGTTCTCTTACAGCCTACCAATAACATCTCTTACAAAGGCCTGTGAAATGCAGTTCCTTTGCAGGCCTGATCTGGGTGAAGTAGAAACTCTGCTCTCGGTGTGCTAAATTGCCCTAGAGCTCCAAGGCACAAAGTCCTGAATCATTTCCAAAGACGGAGATACGCCCCAAAAATCTTGCTTAAAGCTTTTTGAGAAGCTAAGAAACAACTCGCTCTGCACAGTGCTCTTACAGCCTACCGGGAACATCTCTTACAAAGGCCGGTGACACGCACTTTCTTTCCAGGCCTGATCTGACTGACGTAGAACTTCTCCTCTGGGTGTGCTACATTGCCCTAGAGCTTCCATGCACAAGGGGATACCTTGTATCCACTGGAGAGAGGCACTAAAGTATTTTGCTTCCAGCTCTATGGGAAGCTAAGAAACAACTTGCTCTGGTCATTGCTCTTACAGCCTACCGGGAACATCTCTTACAAAGGCCTGTGAAACGCAATTTCTTTGCAGGCCTGATCTGGCTGAAGTAGAACTCATGATCTGGGTGTTGTACATCGCCCTAGAGCTTCAATGCACAAGGCCCTGCCTTGTATTCAAAGGGGGAGAGAGGCCCCAAAGCATCTTGCTTCCAGCTCCTTGGGAAGCTAAGAAACAGCTCGCTCTGCACAGTGCTCTTACAGCCTACCGGGAACATCTCTTACAAAGGCCTGTGAAACGCAATGCCTTTGCAGGCCTTATCTAGCTGAAGTACAACTTCTGCTGTGGGAGAGCTACATTGCCATAGAGCTTCAAGGCACAAAGCCCTGCCTTGTTTCCAGAGTGGAAGATAGGGCCCAAAGCATCTTGCTTCCAGCCCTTTGGGAAGCTAAGACACAACTCGCTCGGCACAGTGCTCTTACAGCCTACCAGAAACATCTCTTACAAAGGCGTGTTAAACGCAGTTGCTTTGTAGGCCTGATCTGGCTGAAGTAGAACTTCTGCTGTGGGTGTGCTACATTGCCCTAAGCTCCAAGGCACAAAGTGCTGAATCATTTCCAAAGACGGAGATACGCCCCAAAGCATCTTGTTTCCAGCTCTTTGGGAAGCTAAGAAACAACTCGCTCTACAGAGTGCTCTTACAGCCTACCGGGAACATCTCCTACAAAGGCCTGTGAAACGCAGTTTCTTTGCAGGCCTGATCTGGCTGAAGTAGAACTTCTGCTCTGGGTGTGCTACATTGCCTGAGAGCTGAAAGGCACAACGTGCAGTCTTCTTTCCAAAGGGCAAGTTGGGCCAAAAGCATCTTGCTTCCAGCTCTTTGGGAAGCTAATAAACAATTCGCTCTGCACAGTGCTCTTACAGCCTACCTAGAACATCTCTTACAAAGGCCTGTGAAACGCAGTTCCTTTGCAGGCCTGATCTGGCTGAAGTAGAACTTATTCTCTGGGTGTTGTTCATTGCCCTAGAGCTTCAACGCACAAGGCCCTGCCTTGTATCCAACGGGGGAGAGAGGCCCCAAAGCATCTTGCTTCCAGCTCTTTGGGAAGCTAAGAAACAGCTCGCTCTGCACAGTGCTCTTACAGCCTACCGGGAACATCTCTTACAAAGGCCTGTGAAACGCAGTTTCTTTGCAGGCCTGATCTTGCTGAAGCAGAACTTCTGCTCTGAGTGTGCTACATTGCCCTAGAGCTCGAAGGCACAAAGTGCTGCATTATTTCCAAAGACGGAGAGAGGCCCCAAAGCATCTTGTTTCCAGCTCTTTGGGAAGCTAAGAAACAACTCGCTCTGCACAGTGCTCTTACAGCCTACCGGGAACATCTCTTACAAAGGCCTGTGACACGCAGTTTCTTTGCAGGCATGATCGGGCTGAAGTAGAACTTCTGCTCTGGGTGTGCTACATTGCCCTAGAGCTGAAAGGCACAATGTGCAGGCTTCTATCCAAAGGGCGAGTTGGGATCCAAAGCATCTTGCTTCCAGCTCTTTGGGAAGCTAAGAAACAAACCGCTCAGCTCAGTGCTCTTACAGCCTACCGGGAACATCTCTTAAAAGGCGTGTGAAACTCAGTTTCTTTGCTGGCCTGATCTGGCTGAAGTACAACTTCTGCTGTGGGTGTTCTACATTGGGCTAGAGCTTCAAGGCACAAAGCCGAGTCTTGTATCCAAAGGGGGAGTGAGGCCCCAAAGCATCTTGCTTCCAGCTCTTTGGGAGGCTAAGAAATAACTCGCTCTGCACAGTACTCTTACAGCCTACCGAGAACATCTCTTACAAAGGCCTGTGAAACGCAGTTCCTTTGCAGGCCTGATCTGCCTGATGTAGAACTTATGCTCTAGGTGTTGTACATTGCCCTAGAGCTTCCATGCACAAGGCCCTGCCTTGTATCCAAACTGGAGAGAGGCCCTAAAGAATCTTGCTTCCAGCTCTTCAGGAAGCTAAGAAACAAGTCGCTCTGCACAGTGCTCTTACAGGCTACTGGGAACATCTCTTACAAAGGCCTGTGAAACGCAGTTTCTTTGCAGGCCTCAACTGGCTGAAGTAGAACTACTGCTGTGGGTGTGCTACATTGCCCTAAGCTCCAAGGCACAAAGTGCTGAATCATTTCCAAGGACGGAGATACGCCCCAAAGCATCTTGCTTCCAGCTCTTTGGGAAGCTAAGAAACAACTCACTCTGCACAGTGCTCTTACAGCCTACCGGGCACATCTCCTACAAAGGCCTGTGAAACGCAGTTTCTTTGCAGGCCTGATCTGGCTGAAGTAGAACTTCTGATCTGGGTGTGCTGCATTGCCTGAGAGCTGAAAGGCACAACGTGCAGTCTTCTTTCCAAAGGGCAAGTTGGGCCAAAAGCATCTTGCTTCCAGCCCTTTGGGAAGCTAAGACACAACTCGCTCGGCACAGTGCTCTTACAGCCTACCGGGAACATCTCTTACAAAGGCCTGTGAAACGCAGTTTCTTTTCAGGCCTGATCTTGCTGAAGCAGAACTTCTGCTCTGAGTGTGCTACATTGCCCTAGAGCTGAAAGGCACAATGTGCAGGCTTCTATCCCAAGGGCGAGTTGGGATCCAAAGCATCTTGCTTCCAGCTCTTTGGGAAGCTAAGAAACAAGTCGCTCAGCTCAGTGCTCTTACAGCCTACCGGGAACATCTCTTAAAAGGCGTTTGAAACTCAGTTTCTTTGCTGGCCTGATCTGGCTGAAGTAGAACTTCTGCTGTGGGTTTTCTACATTGCCCTAGAGCTTCCATGCACAAGGCCCTGCCTTGTATCCAAACTGGAGAGAGGCCCTAAAGCATCTTGCTTCCAGCTCTTTGGGAAGCTAAGAAACAACTCGGTCTGCACAGTGCTCTTACAGCCTACCGGGAACATCTCTTACAAAGGCCTGCGACACGCAGTTTCTTTGCAGGCCTGATCTGGCTGCAGTAGAACTTCTGCTCTGGGTGTGCTACATTGCCTGAGAGCTGAAAGGCACAACGTGCGGTCGTCTTTCCAAAGGGCAAGTTGGGCCAAAAGCATCTTGCTTCCAGCTCTTTGGGAAGCTAAGAAACAACTCGCTCTGCACAGTGCTCTCACAGACTACCGGGAACATCTCTTACAAAGGCCTGTGAAACGCAGTTCCTTTGCAGGCGTTATCTGGCTGAAGTAGAACTTCTGATCTAGGTGTTGTACATTGCCCTAGAGCTTCCATGCACAAGGTCCTGCCTTGTATCCAAACTGGAGAGAGGCCCTAAAGCATCTTGCTTCCGGCTCTTCCGGAATCTAAGAAACAACTCGCTCTGCACACTGCTCTTACAGCCTACCGAGAACATCTCTTACAAAGGCCTGTGAAACGCAGTTCCTTTGCAGGCCTGATCTGGCTGAAGTAGAACTTCTGCTCTGAGTGTGCTACATTGCCCTAGAGGTCCAATTCACAAGAGCTGCATTATTTCCAAAGACGCAGAGAGGCCCCAAAGTATCTTGGTTCCAGCTCTTTGGGAAGCTAAGAAACAACTCGCCTGCACAGTGCTCTTACAGCCAACCGGGAACATCTCTTACAAAGGCCTGTGAAACTCAGTTTCTTTGCAGGCCTGATCTGGCTGAAGTAGAACTTCTGCTGTGGGTGTGCTACATTGCCCTAATCTCCAAGGCACAAAGTGCTGAATCATTTCTAAAGATGGATATACGCCCCAAAGCATCTTGCTTCCAGCTCTTTGGGAAGCTAAGAAACAACTCACTCTGCACAGTGCTCTTACAGCCTACCGGGAACATCTCTTACAAAGGCCTGTGACACGCACTTTCTTTCCAGGCCTGATCTGACTGACGTAGAACTTCTCCTCTGGGTGTGCTACATTGCCCTAGAGCTTCCATGCACAAGGCGATACCTTGTATCCACTGGAGACAGGCACTAAAGAATTTTGCTTCCAGCTCTATGGGAAGCTAAGAAACAACTTGCTGTGGTCATTGCTCTTACAGCCTACCGGGAACATCTCTTACAAAGGCCTGTGAAACGCAATTTCTTTGCAGGCCTGATCTGGCTGAAGTAGAACTTATGATCTGGGTGTTGTACATCGCCCTAGAGCTTCAATGCACAAGGCCCTGCCTTGTATTCAAAGGGGGAGAGAGGCCCCAAAGCATCTTGCTTCCAGCTCCTTGGGAAGCTAAGAAACAGCTCGCTCTGCACAGTGCTCTTACAGCCTACCGGGAACATCTCTTACAAAGACCTGTGAAACGCAATGCCTTTGCAGGCCTTATCTAGCTGAAGTACAACTTCTGCTGTGGGAGAGCTACATTGCCATAGAGCTTCAAGGCACAAAGCCCTGCCTTGTTTCCAGAGTGGAAGATAGGGCCCAAAGCATCTTGCTTCCAGCCCTTTGGGAAGCTAAGACACAACTCGCTCGGCACAGTGCTCTTACAGCCTACCAGAAACATCTCTTACAAAGGCGTGTTAAACGCAGTTGCTTTGTAGGCCTGATCTGGCTGAAGTAGAACTTCTGCTGTGGGTGTGCTACATTGCCCTAAGCTCCAAGGCACAAAGTGCTGAATCATTTCCAAAGACGGAGATACGCCCCAAAGCATCTTGTTTCCAGCTCTTTGGGAAGCTAAGAAACAACTCGCTCTACAGAGTGCTCTTACCGCCTACAGGGAACATCTCCGACAAAGGCCTGTGAAACGCAGTTTCTTTGCAGGCCTGATCTGGCTGAAGTAGAACTTCTGCTCTGGGTGTGCTACTTTGCCCTAGAGCTGAAAGGCACAATGTGCAGGCTTCTTTCCAAAGGGCGAGTTGGGCCCCACAGCATCTTGCTTCCAGCTCTTTGGGAAGCTAAGAAACAACTCGCTCTGCACAGTGCTCTTACAGCCTAGTGGGAACATCTCTTCCAAAGGCCTGGGAAACGCAGTTTCTTTGCAGGCCTGATCTGGCTGAAGTAGGACTTCTGCTCTGGGTGTGCTACTTTGCCCTAGAGCTGAAAGGCACAACGTACAGGCTTCTTTCCAAAGGGCGAGTTGGGCCCCACAGCATCTTGCTTCCAGCTATTTGGAAAGCTAAGAAACAACTCGCTCTGCACAGTGCTCTTACAGCCTAGTGGGAACATCTCTTCCAAAGGCCTGTGAAACGCAGTTTCTTTGCAGGTCTGATCTGGCTGAAGTAGGACTTCTGCTCTGGGTGTCCTACTTTGCCCTAGAGCTGAAAGGCACAACGTGCAGGCTTCTTTCCAAAGGGCGAGTTGGGCCCCACAGCATCTTGCTTCCAGCTCTTTGGGAAGCTAAGAAACAACTCGCTCTGCACAGTGCTCTTACAGCCTACCGGGAACATCTCTTCCAAAGGCCTGTGAAACGCAGTTTCTTTGCAGGCCTGATCTGGCTGAAGTAGGACTTCTGCTCTGGGTGTGCTACTTTGCCCTAGAGCTGAAAGGCACAACGTGCAGGCTTCTTTCCAAAGGGCGAGTTGGGCCCCACAGCATCTTGCTTCCAGCTCTTTGGGAAGCTAAGAAACAACTCGCTCTGCACAGTGCTCTTACAGCCTAGTGGGAACATCTCTTCCAAAGGCCTGTGAAACGCAGTTTCTTTGCAGGCCTGATCTGGCTGAAGTAGGACTTCTGCTCTGGGTGTGCTACATTGCCCTAGAGCTGAAAGGCACAACGTGCAGGCTTCTTTCCAAAGGGCGAGTTGGGCCCCACAGCATCTTGCTTCCAGCTATTTGGGAAGCTAAGAAACAACTCGCTCTGCACAGTGCTCTTACAGCCTAGTGGGAACATCTCTTCCAAAGGCCTGTGAAACGCAGTTTCTTTGCAGGCCTGATCTGGCTGAAGTAGGACTTCTGCTCTGGGTGTGCTACTTAGCCCTAGAGCTGAAAGGCACAACGTGCAGGCTTCTTTCCAAAGGGCGAGTTGGGCCCCACAGCATCTTGCTTCCAGCTCTTTGGGAAGCTAAGAAACAAGTCGCTCTGCACAGTGCTCTTACAGCCTACCGGGAACATCTCTTCCAAAGGCCTGTGAAACGCAGTTTCTTTGCAGGCCTGATCTGGCTGAAGTAGGACTTCTGCTCTGGGTGTGCTACTTTGCCCTAGAGCTGAAAGGCACAACGTGCAGGCTTCTTTCCAAAGGGCGAGTTGGGCCCCACAGCATCATGCTTCCAGCTCTTTGGGAAGCTAAGAAACAACTCGCTCTGCACAGTGCTCTTACAGCCTACCGGGAACATCTCTTCCAAAGGCCTGAGAAACGCAGTTTCTTTGCAGGCCTGATCTGGCTGAAGTAAGACTTCTGCTCTGGGTGTGCTACATTGCCCTAGAGCTGAAAGGCACAACGTGCAGGCTTCTTTCCAAAGGGCGAGTTGGGGCCCAAAGCATCTTGCTTCCAGCTCTTTGGGAAGCCTAGAAACAACTCGCTCTGCACAGTGCTCTTACAGCCTACCGGGAACATCTCTTCCAAAGGCATGTGAAACACAGCTTCTTTGCAGGCGTGATCTGCTTGAAGTAGAACTTCTGCTCTGGGTGTGCTACATTGCACTAGAGCTGAAAGTCACAACGTGCAGGCTTCTTTCCAAAGGGCCAGTTGGGGCCCACAGCATCTTGCTTCCAGCTCTTTGGGAAGCTAAGAAAGAACTCGCTCTGCACAGTGCTCTTACAGCCTACCGGGAACATCTCTTCCAAAGGCCTGTGAAACGCAGTTTCTTTGCAGGCGTGATCTGCTTGAAGTAGGACTTCTGCTCTGGGTGTGCTACATTGCCCTAGAGCTGAAAGGCACAAGGTGCAGGCTTCTTTCCAAAGGGCGAGTTGGGACCCACAGCATCTTGCTTCCAGCTATTTGGGAAGCTAAGGAACAACTCGATCTGCACAGTGCTCTTACAGCCTACCGGGAACATCTCTTCCAAAGGCCTGTGAAACGCAGTTTCTTTGCAGGCCTGATCTGGCTGAAGTAGGACTTCTGCTCTGGGTGTGCTACATTGCCCTAGAGCTGAAAGGCACAAGGTGCAGGCTTCTTTCCAAAGGGCGAGTTGGGCCCCACAGCATCTTGCTTCCAGCTCTTTGGGAAGCTAAGAAACAACTCGCTCTGCACAGTGCTCTTACAGCCTACCGGGAACATCTCTTCCAAAGGCCTGTGAAACGCAGTTTCTTTGCAGGCCTGATCTGGCTGAAGTAGGACTTCTGCTCTGGGTGTGCTACATTGCCCGAGAGCTGAAAGGCACAACGTGCAGGCTTCTTTCCAAAGGGCGAGTTGGGCCCCACAGCATCTTGCTTCCAGCTCTTTGGGAAGTTAAGAAACAACTCGCTCTGCACAGTGCTCTTACAGCCTACCGGGAACATCTCTTCCAAAGGCCTGTGAAAAGCAGTTTCTTTGCAGGCCTGATCTCGCTGAAGTAGAACTTCTGCTCTGGGTGTGCTACATTGCCCTAGAGCTGAAAGGCACAACGTGCAGGCTGCTTTCCAAAGGGCGAGTTGGGCCCCACAGCATCTTGCTTCCAGCTCTTTGGGAAGCTAAGAAACAACTCGCTCTGCACAGTGCTCTTACAGCCTACTGGGAACATCTCTTCCAAAGGCCTGTGAAACACAGTTTCTTTGCAGGCCTGATCTGGCTGAAGTAGGACTTCTGCTCTGGGTGTGCTACATTGCCATAGAGCTGAAAGGCACAACGTGCAGGCTTCTTTCCAAAGGGCGAGTTGGGCCCCACAGCATCTTGCTTCCAGCTCTTTGGGAAGCTAAGAAACAACTCGCTCTGCACAGTGCTCTTACAGCCTACCGGGAACATCTCTTCCAAAGGCCTGTGAAACGCAGTTTCTTTGCAGGCCTGATCTGGCTGAAGTAGGACTTCTAATCTGGGTGTGCTACATTGTCCTAGAGCTGAAAGGCACAAGGTGCAGGCTTCTTTCCAAAGGGCGAGTTGGGCCCCACAGCATCTTGCTTCCAGCTCTTTGGGAAGCTAAGAAACAACTCCCTCTGCACAGTGCTCTTACAGCCTAGTGGGAACATCTCTTCCAAAGGCCTGTGAAACGCAGTTTCTTTGCAGGCCTGATCTTTCTGAAGTAGGACTTCTGCTCTGGGTGTGCTACTTTGCCCTAGAGCTGAAAGGCACAACGTGCAGGCTTCTTTCCAAAGGGCGAGTTGGGCCCCACAGCATCTTGCTTCCAGCTCTTTGGGAAGCTAAGAAACAACTCGCTCTGCACAGTGCTCTTACAGCCTACCGGGAACATCTCTTCCAAAGGCCTGTGAAACGCAGTTTCTTTGCAGGCCTGATCTGGCTGAAGTAGGACTTCTGCTCTGGGTGTGCTACATTGTCCTAGAGCTGAAAGGCACAACGTGCATGCTCCTTTCCTAATGGTGAGTTGGGCCCCACAGCATCTTGCTTCCAGCTCTTTGGGAAGCTAAGAAACAACTCGCTCTGCACAGTGCTCTTACAGCCTACCGGGAACATCTCTTCCAAAGGCCTGTGAAACGCAGTTTCTTTGCAGGCCTGATCTGGCTGAAGTAGGACTTCTGCTCTGGGTGTGCTACATTGCCCTAGAGCTGAAAGGCACAACGTGCAGGCTTCTTTCCAAAGGGCGAGTTGGGCCCCACAGCATCTTGCTTCCAGCTATTTGGGAAGTTAAGAAACAACTCGCTCTGCACAGTGCTCTTACAGCCTACCGGGAACATCTCTTCCAAAGGCCTGTGAAAAGCAGTTTCTTTGCAGGCCTGATCTCGCTGAATTAGAACTTCTGCTCTGGGTGTGCTACATTGCCCTAGAGCTGAAAGGCACAACGTGCAGGCTGCTTTCCAAAGGGCGAGTTGGGCCCCACAGCATGTTGCTTCCAGCTCTTTGGGAAGCTAAGAAACAACTCGCTCTGCACAGTGCTCTTACAACCTACTGGGAACATCTCTTCCAAAGGCCTGTGAAACGCAGTTTCTTTGCAGGCCTGATCTGGCTGAAGTAGGACTTCTGCTCTGGGTGTGCTACATTGCCATAGAGCTGAAAGGCACAACGTGCAGGCTTCTTTCCAAAGGGCGAGTTGGGCCCCACAGCATCTTGCTTCCAGCTCTTTGGGAAGCTAAGAAACAACTCGCTCTGCACAGTGCTCTTACAGCCTACCGGGAACATCTCTTCCAAAGGCCTGTGAAACGCAGTTTCTTTGCAGGCCTGATCTGGCTGAAGTAGGACTTCTAATCTGGGTGTGCTACATTGTCCTAGAGCTGAAAGGCACAAGGTGCAGGCTTCTTTCCAAAGGGCGAGTTGGGCCCCACAGCATCTTGCTTCCAGCTCTTTGGGAAGCTAAGAAACAAGTCGCTCTGCACAGTGCTCTTACACCATACCGGGAACATCTCTTCCAAAGGCCTGTGAAACGCAGTTTCTTTGCAGGCCTGATCTGGCTGAAGTAGGACTTCTGCTCTGGGTGTGCTACATTGCCCTAGAGCTGAAAGGCACAACGTGCAGGCATCTTTCCAAAGGGCGAGTTGGGCCCCACAGCATCTTGCTTCCAGCTCTTGGGAAGCTAAGAAACAACTCGCTCTGCACAGTGCTCTTACAGCTTACCGGGAACATCTCTTCCAAAGGCATGTGAAACGCAGCTTCTTTGCAGGCCTGATCTGCTTGAAGTAGGACTTCTGCTCTGAGTGTGCTACATTGCCCTAGAGCTGAAAGGCACAACGTGCAGGCTTCTTTCCAAAGGGCGAGTTGGGCCCCACAGCATCTTGCTTCCAGCTCTTTGGGAAGCCTAGAAACAACTCGCTCTGCACAGTGCTCTTACAGCCTACCGGGAACATCTCTTCCAAAGGCATGTGAAACACAGCTTCTTTGCAGGCGTGATCTGCTTGAAGTAGAACTTCTGCTCTGGGTGTGCTACATTGCACTAGAGCTGAAAGTCACAACGTGCAGGCTTCTTTCCAAAGGGCCAGTTGGGGCCCACAGCATCTTGCTTCCAGCTCTTTGGGAAGCTAAGAAAGAACTCGCTCTGCACAGTGCTCTTACAGCCTACCGGGAACATCTCTTCCAAAGGCCTGTGAAACGCAGTTTCTTTGCAGGCGTGATCTGCTTGAAGTAGGACTTCTGCTCTGGGTGTGCTACATTGCCCTAGAGCTGAAAGGCACAAGGTGCAGGCTTCTTTCCAAAGGGCGAGTAGGGACCCACAGCATCTTGCTTCCAGCTATTTGGGAAGCTAAGGAACAACTCGATCTGCACAGTGCTCTTACAGCCTACCGGGAACATCTCTTCCAAAGGCCTGTGAAACGCAGTTTCTTTGCAGGCCTGATCTGGCTGAAGTAGGACTTCTGCTCTGGGTGTGCTACATTGCCCTAGAGCTGAAAGGCACAACGTGCAGGCTTCTTTCCAAAGGGCGAGTTGGGCCCCACAGCATCTTGCTTCCAGCTCTTTGGGAAGCTAAGAAACAACTCGCTCTGCACAGTGCTCTTACAGCCTACCGGGAACATCTCTTCCAAAGGCCTGTGAAACGCAGTTTCTTTGCAGGCCTGATCTGGCTGAAGTAGGACTTCTGCTCTGGGTGTGCTACATTGCCCGAGAGCTGAAAGGCACAACGTGCAGGCTTCTTTTCAAAGGGCGAGTTGGGCCCCACAGCATCTTGCTTCCAGCTCTTTGGGAAGTTAAGAAACAACTCGCTCTGCACAGTGCTCTTACAGCCTACCGGGAACATCTCTTCCAAAGGCCTGTGAAAAGCAGTTTCTTTGCAGGCCTGATCTCGCTGAAGTAGAACTTCTGCTCTGGGTGTGCTACATTGCCATAGAGCTGAAAGGCACAACGTGCAGGCTGCTTTCCAAAGGGCGAGTTGGGCCCCACAGCATCTTGCTTCCAGCTCTTTGGGAAGCTAAGAAACAACTCGCTCTGCACAGTGCTCTTACAGCCTACTGGGAACATCTCTTCCAAAGGCCTGTGAAACACAGTTTCTTTGCAGGCCTGATCTGGCTGAAGTAGGACTTCTGCTCTGGGTGTGCTACATTGCCATAGAGCTGAAAGGCACAACGTGCAGGCTTCTTTCCAAAGGGCGAGTTGGGCCCCACAGCATCTTGCTTCCAGCTCTTTGGGAAGCTAAGAAACAACTCGCTCTGCACAGTGCTCTTACAGCCTACCGGGAACATCTCTTCCAAAGGCCTGTGAAACGCAGTTTCTTGGCAGGCCTGATCTGGCTGAAGTAGGACTTCTAATCTGGGTGTGCTACATTGTCCTAGAGCTGAAAGGCACAAGGTGCAGGCTTCTTTCCAAAGGGCGAGTTGGGCCCCACAGCATCTTGCTTCCAGCTCTTTGGGAAGCTAAGAAACAACTCCCTCTGCACAGTGCTCTTACAGCCTAGTGGGAACATCTCTTCCAAAGGCCTGTGAAACGCAGTTTCTTTGCAGGCCTGATCTTTCTGAAGTAGGACTTCTGCTCTGGGTGTGCTACTTTGCCCTAGAGCTGAAAGGCACAACGTGCAGGCTTCTTTCCAAAGGGCGAGTTGGGCCCCACAGCATCTTGCTTCCAGCTCTTTGGGAAGCTAAGAAACAACTCGCTCTGCACAGTGCTCTTACAGCCTACCGGGAACATCTCTTCCAAAGGCCTGTGAAACGCAGTTTCTTTGCAGGCCTGATCTGGCTGAAGTAGGACTTCTGCTCTGGGTGTGCTACATTGTCCTAGAGCTGAAAGGCACAACGTGCATGCTCCTTTCCTAATGGTGAGTTGGGCCCCACAGCATCTTGCTTCCAGCTCTTTGGGAAGCTAAGAAACAACTCGCTCTGCACAGTGCTCTTACAGCCTACCGGGAACATCTCTTCCAAAGGCCTGTGAAACGCAGTTTCTTTGCAGGCCTGATCTGGCTGAAGTAGGACTTCTGCTCTGGGTGTGCTACATTGCCCTAGAGCTGAAAGGCACAACGTGCAGGCTTCTTTCCAAAGGGCGAGTTGGGCCCCACAGCATCTTGCTTCCAGCTATTTGGGAAGTTAAGAAACAACTCGCTCTGCACAGTGCTCTTACAGCCTACCGGGAACATCTCTTCCAAAGGCCTGTGAAAAGCAGTTTCTTTGCAGGCCTGATCTCGCTGAATTAGAACTTCTGCTCTGGGTGTGCTACATTGCCCTAGAGCTGAAAGGCACAACGTGCAGGCTGCTTTCCAAAGGGCGAGTTGGGCCCCACAGCATGTTGCTTCCAGCTCTTTGGGAAGCTAAGAAACAACTCGCTCTGCACAGTGCTCTTACAACCTACTGGGAACATCTCTTCCAAAGGCCTGTGAAACGCAGTTTCTTTGCAGGCCTGATCTGGCTGAAGTAGGACTTCTGCTCTGGGTGTGCTACATTGCCATAGAGCTGAAAGGCACAACGTGCAGGCTTCTTTCCAAAGGGCGAGTTGGGCCCCACAGCATCTTGCTTCCAGCTCTTTGGGAAGCTAAGAAACAACTCGCTCTGCACAGTGCTCTTACAGCCTACCGGGAACATCTCTTCCAAAGGCCTGTGAAACGCAGTTTCTTTGCAGGCCTGATCTGGCTGAAGTAGGACTTCTAATCTGGGTGTGCTACATTGTCCTAGAGCTGAAAGGCACAAGGTGCAGGCTTCTTTCCAAAGGGCGAGTTGGGCCCCACAGCATCTTGCTTCCAGCTCTTTGGGAAGCTAAGAAACAAGTCGCTCTGCACAGTGCTCTTACACCATACCGGGAACATCTCTTCCAAAGGCCTGTGAAACGCAGTTTCTTTGCAGGCCTGATCTGGCTGAAGTAGGACTTCTGCTCTGGGTGTGCTACATTGCCCTAGAGCTGAAAGGCACAACGTGCAGGCTTCTTTCCAAAGGGCGAGTTGGGCCCCACAGCATCTTGCTTCCAGCTCTTGGGAAGCTAAGAAACAACTCGCTCTGCACAGTGCTCTTACAGCTTACCGGGAACATCTCTTCCAAAGGCATGTGAAACGCAGCTTCTTTGCAGGCGTGATCTGCTTGAAGTAGGACTTCTGCTCTGAGTGTGCTGCATTGCCCTAGAGCTGAAAGGCACAACGTGCAGGCTTCTTTCCAAAGGGCGAGTTGGGCCCCACAGCATCTTGCTTCCAGCTCTTTGGGAAGCTAAGAAACAACTCGCTCTGCACAGTGCTCTTACAGCCTACCGGGAACATCTCTTCCAAAGGCCTGTGAAACATAGTTTCTTTGCAGGCCTGATCTGGCTGAAGTAAGACTTCTGCTCTGGGTGTGCTACATTGCCCTAGAGCTGAAAGGCACAACGTGCAGGCTTCTTTCCAAAGGGCTAGTTGGGCCCCAAAGCATCTTGCTTCCAGCTCTTTGGGTAGCCTAGAAACAACTCGCTCTGCACAGTGCTCTTACAGCCTACCGGGAACATCTCTTCCAAAGGAATGTGAAACACAGCTTCTTTGCAGGCGTGATCTGCTTCATGTAGAACTTCTGCTCTGGGTGTGCTACATTGCCCTAGAGCTGAAAGGCACAAGGTGCAGGCTTCTTTCCAAAGGGCGAGTTGGGCCCCACAGCATCTTGCTTCCACCTCTTTGGGAAGCTAAGAAACAACTCGCTCTGCACAGTGCTCTTACAGCCTACCGGGAACATCTCTTCCAAAGGCCTGTGAAACGCAGTTTCTTTGCAGGCCTGATCTGGCTGAAGTAGGACTTCTGCTCTGGGTGTGCTACATTGCCCTAGAGCTGAAAGGCACAACGTGCAGGCTTCTTTCCAAAGGGCGAGTTGGGCCCCACAGCATCTTGCTTCCAGCTCTTTGGGAAGCTAAGAAACAACTCGCTCTGCACAGTGCTCTTACAGCCTAGTGGGAACATCTCTTCCAAAGGCCTGTGAAACGCAGTTTCTTTGCAGGCCTGATCTGGCTGAAGTAGGACTTCTGCTCTGGGTGTGCTACTTTGCCCTAGAGGTGAAAGGCACAACGTGCAGGCTTCTTTCCAAAGGGCGAGTTGGGCCCCACAGCATCTTGCTTCCAGCTCTTTGGGAAGCTAAGAAACAACTCGCTCTGCACAGTGCTCTTACAGCCTACCGGGAACATCTCTTCCAAAGGCCTGTGAAACGCAGTTTCTTTGCAGGCCTGATCTGGCTGAAGTAGGACTTCTACTCTGGGTGTGCTACATTGCCCTAGAGCTGAAAGGCACAAGGTGCAGGCTTCTTTCCAAAGGGCGAGTTGGGCCCCACAGCATCTTGCTTCCAGCTCTTTGGGAAGCTAAGAAACAACTCGCTCTGCACAGTGCTCTTACAGCCTAGTGGGAACATCTCTTCCAAAGGCCTGTGAAACGCAGTTTCTTTGCAGGCCTGATCTGGCTGAAGTAGGACTTCTGCTCTGGGTGTGCTACTTTGCCCTAGAGCTGAAAGGCACAACGTGCAGGCTTCTTTCCAAAGGGCGAGTTGGGCCCCACAGCATCTTGCTTCCAGCTCTTTGGGAAGCTAAGAAACAACTCGCTCTGCACAGTGCTCTTACAGCCTACCGGGAACATCTCTTCCAAAGGCCTGTGAAACGCAGTTTCTTTGCAGGCCTGATCTGGCTGAAGTAGGACTTCTGCTCTGGGTGTGCTACATTGCCCTAGAGCTGAAAGGCACAACGTGCAGGCTTCTTTCCAAAGGGTGAGTTGGGCCCCACAGCATCTTGCTTCCAGCTCTTTGGGAAGCTAAGAAACAACTCGCTCTGCACAGTGCTCTTACAGCCTACCGGGAACATCTCTTCCAAAGGCCTGTGAAACGCAGTTTCTTTGCAGGCCTGATCTGGCTGAAGTAGGACTTCTGCTCTGGGTGTGCTACATTGCCCTAGAGCTGAAAGGCACAACGTGCAGGCTTCTTTCCAAAGGGCGAGTTGGGCCCCACAGCATCTTGCTTCCAGCTCTTTGGGAAGTTAAGAAACAACTCGCTCTGCACAGTGCTCTTACAGCCTACCGGGAACATCTCTTCCAAAGGCCTGTGAAAAGCAGTTTCTTTGCAGGCCTGATCTCGCTGAATTAGAACTTCTGCTCTGGGTGTGCTACATTGCCCTAGAGCTGAAAGGCACAACGTGCAGGCTTCTTTCCAAAGGGCGAGTTGGGCCCCACAGCATGTTGCTTCCAGCTCTTTGGGAAGCTAAGAAACAACTCGCTCTGCACAGTGCTCTTACAACCTACTGGGAACATCTCTTCCAAAGGCCTGTGAAACGCAGTTTCTTTGCAGGCCTGATCTGGCTGAAGTAGGACTTCTGCTCTGGGTGTGCTACATTGCCATAGAGCTGAAAGGCACAACGTGCAGGCTTCTTTCCAAAGGGCGAGTTGGGCCCCACAGCATCTTGCTTCCAGCTCTTTGGGAAGCTAAGAAACAACTCGCTCTGCACAGTGCTCTTACAGCCTACCGGGAACATCTCTTCCAAAGGCCTGTGAAACGCAGTTTCTTTGCAGGCCTGATCTGGCTGAAGTAGGACTTCTACTCTGGGTGTGCTACATTGTCCTAGAGCTGAAAGGCACAAGGTGCAGGCTTCTTTCCAAAGGGCGAGTTGGGCCCCACAGCATCTTGCTTCCAGCTCTTTGGGAAGCTAAGAAACAAGTCGCTCTGCACAGTGCTCTTACAGCCTACCGGGAACATCTCTTCCAAAGGCCTGTGAAACGCAGTTTCTTTGCAGGCCTGATCTGGCTGAAGTAGGACTTCTGCTCTGGGTGTGCTACATTGCCCTAGAGCTGAAAGGCACAACGTGCAGGCTTCTTTCCAAAGGGCGAGTTGGGCCCCACAGCATCTTGCTTCCAGCTCTTGGGAAGCTAAGAAACAACTCGCTCTGCACAGTGCTCTTACAGCTTACCGGGAACATCTCTTCCAAAGGCATGTGAAACGCAGTTTCTTTGCAGGCGTGATCTGCTTGAAGTAGGACTTCTGCTCTGGGTGTGCTACATTGCCCTAGAGCTGAAAGGCACAACGTGCAGGCTTCTTTCCAAAGGGCGAGTTGGGCCCCACAGCATCTTGCTTCCAGCTCTTTGGGAAGCTAAGAAACAACTCGCTCTGCACAGTGCTCTTACAGCCTACCGGGAACATCTCTTCCAAAGGCCTGTGAAACATAGTTTCTTTGCAGGCCTGATCTGGCTGAAGTAAGACTTCTGCTCTGGGTGTGCTACATTGCCCTAAGCTGAAAGGCACAACGTGCAGGCTTCTTTCCAAAGGGCTAGTTGGGCCCCAAAGCATCTTGCTTCCAGCTCTTTGGGTAGCCTAGAAACAACTCGCTCTGCACAGTGCTCTTACAGCCTACCGGGAACATCTCTTCCAAAGGAATGTGAAACACAGCTTCTTTGCAGGCGTGATCTGCTTCATGTAGAACTTCTGCTCTGGGTGTGCTACATTGCCCTAGAGCTGAAAGGCACAAGGTGCAGGCTTCTTTCCAAAGGGCGAGTTGGGCCCCACAGCATCTTGCTTCCACCTCTTTGGGAAGCTAAGAAACAACTCGCTCTGCACAGTGCTCTTACAGCCTACCGGGAACATCTCTTCCAAAGGCCTGTGAAACGCAGTTTCTTTGCAGGCCTGATCTGGCTGAAGTAGGACTTCTGCTCTGGGTGTGCTACATTGCCCTAGAGCTGAAAGGCACAACGTGCAGGCTTCTTTCCAAAGGGCGAGTTGGGCCCCACAGCATCTTGCTTCCAGCTCTTTGGGAAGCTAAGAAACAACTCGCTCTGCACAGTGCTCTTACAGCCTAGTGGGAACATCTCTTCCAAAGGCCTGTGAAACGCAGTTTCTTTGCAGGCCTGATCTGGCTGAAGTAGGACTTCTGCTCTGGGTGTGCTACTTTGACCTAGAGGTGAAAGGCACAACGTGCAGGCTTCTTTCCAAAGGGCGAGTTGGGCCCCACAGCATCTTGCTTCCAGCTCCTTGGGAAGCTAAGAAACAACTCGCTCTGCACAGTGCTCTTACAGCCTACCGGGAACATCTCTTCCAAAGGCCTGTGAAACGCAGTTTCTTTGCAGGCCTGATCTGGCTGAAGTAGGACTTCTGCTCTGGGTGTGCTACTTTGCCCTAGAGCTGAAAGGCACAACGTGCAGGCTTCTTTCCAAAGGGCGAGTTGGGCCCCACAGCATCTTGCTTCCAGCTCTTTGGGAAGCTAAGAAACAACTCGCTCTGCACAGTGCTCTTACAGCCTACCGGGAACATCTCTTCCAAAGGCCAGTGAAACGCAGTTTCTTTGCAGGCCTGATCTGGCTGAAGTGGGACTTCTGCTCTGGGTGTGCTACTTTGCCCTAGAGCTGAAAGGCACAACGTGCAAGCTTCTTTCCAAAGGGTGAGTTGGGCCCCACAGCATCTTGCTTCCAGCTCTTTGGGAAGCTAAGAAACAACTCGCTCTGCACAGTGCTCTTACAGCCTACCGGGAACATCTCTTCCAAAGGCCTGTGAAACGCAGTTTCTTTGCAGGCCTGATCTGGCTGAAGAAGGACTTCTGCTCTGGGTGTGCTACTTTGCCCTAGAGCTGAAAGGCACAACGTGCAGGCTTCTTTCCAAAGGGCGAGTTGGGCCCCACAGCATCTTGCTTCCAGCTCTTTGGGAAGCTAAGAAACAACTCGCTCTGCACAGTGCTCTTACAGCCTACCGGGAACATCTCTTCCAAAGGCCTGTGAAACGCAGTTTCTTTGCAGGCATGATCTGGCTGAAGTAAGACTTCTGCTCTGGGTGTGCTACATTGCCCTAGAGCTGAAAGGCACAACGTGCAGGCTTCTTTTCAAAGGGCTAGTTGGGCCCCACAGCATCTTGCTTCCAGCTCTTTGGGAAGCCTAGAAACAACTCGCTCTGCACAGTGCTCTTACAGCCTACCGGGAACATCTCTTCCAAAGGCCAGTGAAACGCAGTTTCTTTGCAGGCCTGATCTGGCTGAAGTGGGACTTCTGCTCTGGGTGTGCTACTTTGCCCTAGAGCTGAAAGGCACAACGTGCAAGCTTCTTTCCAAAGGGTGAGTTGGGCCCCACAGCATCTTGCTTCCAGCTCTTTGGGAAGCTAAGAAACAACTCGCTCTGCACAGTCCTCTTACAGCCTACCGGGAACATCTCTTCCAAAGGCCTGTGAAACGCAGTTTCTTTGCAGGCCTGATCTGGCTGAAGAAGGACTTCTGCTCTGGGTGTGCTACTTTGCCCTAGAGCTGAAAGGCACAACGTGCAGGCTTCTTTCCAAAGGGCGAGTTGGGCCCCACAGCATCTTGCTTCCAGCTCTTTGGGAAGCTAAGAAACAAGTCGCTCTGCACAGTGCTCTTACAGCCTACCGGGAACATCTCTTCCAAAGGAATGTGAAACACAGCTTCTTTGCAAGCGTGATCTGCTTCAAGTAGAACTTCTGCTCTGGGTGTGCTACATTGCCCTAGAGCTGAAAGGCACAAGGTGCAGGCTTCTTTCCAAAGGGCGAGTTGGGCCCCACAGCATCTTGCTTCCAGCTCTTTGGGAAGCTAAGAAACAACTCGCTCTGCACAGTGCTCTTACAGCCTACCGGGAACATCTCTTCCAAAGGCCTGTGAAACGCAGTTTCTTTGCAGGCCTGATCTGGCTGAAGTAGGACTTCTGCTCTGGGTGTGCTACATTGCCCTAGAGCTGAAAGGCACAACGTGCAGGCTTCTTTCCAAAGGGCGAGTTGGGCCCCACAGCATCTTGCTTCCAGCTCTTTGGGAAGCTAAGAAACAACTCGCTCTGCACAGTGCTCTTACAGCCTAGTGGGAACATCTCTTCCAAAGGCCTGGGAAACGCAGTTTCTTTGCAGGCCTGATCTGGCTGAAGTAGGACTTCTGCTCTGGGTGTGCTACTTTGCCCTAGAGCTGAAAGGCACAACGTGCAGGCTTCTTTCCAACGGGCGAGTTGGGCCCCACAGCATGTTGCTTCCAGCTATTTGGGAAGCTAAGAAACAACTCGCTCTGCACAGTGCTCTTACAGCCTACCGGGAACATCTCTTCCAAAGGCCTGTGAAACGCAGTTTCTTTGCAGGCCTGATCTGGCTGAAGTAGGACTTCTGCTCTGGGTGTGCTACATTGCCCTAGAGCTGAAAGGCACAACGTGCAGGCTTCTTTCCAAAGGGCGAGTTGGGCCCCACAGCATCTTGCTTCCAGCTATTTGGGAAGCTAAGAAACAACTCGCTCTGCACAGTGCTCTTACAGCCTAGTGGGAACATCTCTTCCAAAGGCCTGTGAAACGCAGTTTCTTTGCAGGCCTGGTCTGGCTGAAGTAGGACTTCTGCTCTGGGTGTGCTACATTGCCCTAGAGCTGAAAGGCACAACGTGCAGGCTTCTTTCCAAAGGGCGAGTTGGGCCCCACAGCATCTTGCTTCCAGCTATTTGGGAAGCTAAGAAACAACTCGCTCTGCACAGTGCTCTTACAGCCTAGTGGGAACATCTCTTCCAAAGGCCTGTGAAACGCAGTTTCTTTGCAGGCCTGGTCTGGCTGAAGTAGGACTTCTGCTCTGGGTGTGCGACTTTGCCCTAGAGCTGAAAGGCACAACGTGCAGGCTTCTTTCCAAAGGGCGAGTTGGGCCCCACAGCATCTTGCTTCCAGCACTTTGGGAAGCTAAGAAACAACTCGCTCTGCACAGTGCTCTTACAGCCTACCGGGAACATCTCTTCCAAAGGCCTGTGAAACGCAGTTTCTTTGCAGGCCTGATCTGGCTGAAGTAGGACTTCTGCTCTGGGTGTGCTACTTTGCCCTAGAGCTGAAAGGCACAACGTGCAGGCTTCTTTCCAAAGGGCGAGTTGGGCCGCACAGCATCTTGCTTCCAGCTCTTTGGGAAGCTAAGAAACAACTCGCTCTGCACAGTGCTCTTACAGCCTAGTGGGAACATCTCTTCCAAAGGCCTGTGAAACGCAGTTTCTTTGCAGGCCTGATCTCGCTGAAGTAGAACTTCTGCTCTGGGTGTGCTACATTGCCCTAGAGCTGAAAGGCACAACGTGCAGGCTTCTTTCCCAAGGGCTAGTTGGGCCCTAAAGCATCTTGCTTCCAGCTCTTTGGGAAGCCTAGATACAACTCGCTCTGCACAGTGCTCTTACAGCCTACCGGGAACATCTCTTCCAAAGGCATGTGAAACACAGCTTCTTTGCAGGCGTGATCTGCTTCAAGTAGAACTTCTGCTCTGGGTGTGCTACATTGCCCTAGAGCTGAAAGGCACAACGTGCAGGCTTCTTTCCAAAGGGCGAGTTGGGCCCCACAGCATCTTGCTTCCAGCTCTTTGGGAAGCTTAGAAACAACTCGCTCTGCACAGTGCTCTTACAGCCTAGTGGGAACATCTCTTCCAAAGGCCTGTGAAACGCAGTTTCTTTGCAGGCCTGATCTGGCTGAAGTAGGACTTCTGCTCTGGGTGTGCTACTTTGCCCTAGAGCTGAAAGGCACAACGTGCAGGCTTCTTTCCAAAGGGCGAGTTGGGCCCCACAGCATCTTGCTTCCAGCTCTTTGGGAAGCTAAGAAACAACTCGCTCTGCACAGTGCTCTTACAGCCTACCGGGAACATCTCTTCCAAAGGCCTGTGAAACGCAGTTTCTTTGCAGGCCTGATCTGGCTGAAGAAGGACTTCTGCTCTGGGTGTGCTACTTTGCCCTAGAGCTGAAAGGCACAACGTGCAGGCTTCTTTCCAAAGGGCGAGTTGGGCCCCACAGCATCTTGCTTCCAGCTCTTTGGGAAGCTAAGAAACAACTCGCTCTGCACAGTGCTCTTACAGCCTACCGGGAACATCTCTTCCAAAGGCCTGTGAAACGCAGTTTCTTTGCAGGCATGATCTGGCTGAAGTAAGACTTCTGCTCTGGGTGTGCTACATTGCCCTAGAGCTGAAAGGCACAACGTGCAGGCTTCTTTTCAAAGGGCTAGTTGGGCCCCACAGCATCTTGCTTCCAGCTCTTTGGGAAGCCTAGAAACAACTCGCTCTGCACAGTGCTCTTACAGCCTACTTGAACATCTCTTCCAAAGGCCAGTTAAACGCAGTTTCTTTGCAGGCCTGATCTGGCTGAAGTGGGACTTCTGCTCTGGGTGTGCTACTTTGCCCTAGAGCTGAAAGGCACAACGTGCAAGCTTCTTTCCAAAGGGTGAGTTGGGCCCCACAGCATCTTGCTTCCAGCTCTTTGGGAAGCTAAGAAACAACTCGCTCTGCACAGTGCTCTTACAGCCTACCGGGAACATCTCTTCCAAAGGCCTGTGAAACGCAGTTTCTCTGCAGGCCTGATCTGGCTGAAGAAGGACTTCTGCTCTGGGTGTGCTACTTTGTCCTAGAGCTGAAAGGCACAACGTGCAGGCTTCTTTCCAAAGGGCGAGTTGGGCCCCACAGCATCTTGCTTCCAGCTCTTTGGGAAGCTAAGAAACAACTCGCTCTGCACAGTGCTCTTACAGCCTACCGGGAACATCTCTTCCAAAGGCCTGTGAAACGCAGTTTCTTTGCAGGCATGATCTGGCTGAAGTAAGACTTCTGCTCTGGGTGTGCTACATTGCCCTAGAGCTGAAAGGCACAACGTGCAGGCTTCTTTTCAAAGGGCTAGTTGGGCCCCAAAGCATCTTGCTTCCAGCTCTTTGGGAAGCCTAGAAACAACTCGCTCTGCACAGTGCTCTTACAGCCTACCGGGAATATCTCTTCCAAAGGCATGTGAAACACAGCTTCTTTGCAGGCGTGATCTGCTTCAAGTAGAACTTCTGCTCTGGGTGTGCTACATTGCCCTAGAGCTGAAAGGCACAAGGTGCAGGCTTCTTTCCAAAGGGCGAGTTGGGCCCCACAGCATCTTGCTTCCAGCTCTTTGGGAAGCTAAGAAACAACTCGCTCTGCACAGTGCTCTTACAGCCTACCGGGAACATCTCTTCCAAAGGCCTGTGAAACGCAGTTTCTTTGCAGGCCTGATCTGGCTGAAGTAGGACTTCTGCTCTGGGTGTGCTACATTGCCCTAGAGCTGAAAGGCACAACGTGCAGGCTTCTTTCCAAAGGGCGAGTTGGGCCCCACAGCATCATGCTTCCAGCTCTTTGGGAAGCTAAGAAACAACTCGCTCTGCACAGTGCTCTTACAGCCTAGTGGGAACATCTCTTCCAAAGGCCTGTGAAACGCAGTTTCTTTGCAGGCCTGATCTGGCTGAAGTAGGACTTCTGCTCTGGGTGTGCTACTTTGCCCTAGAGCTGAAAGGCACAACGTGCAGGCTTCTTTCCAACGGGCGAGTTGGGCCCCACAGCATCTTGCTTCCAGCTATTTGGGAAGCTAAGAAACAACTCGCTCTGCACAGTGCTCTTACAGCCTACCGGGAACATCTCTTCCAAAGGCCTGTGAAACGCAGTTTCTTTGCAGGCCTCATCTGCCTGAAGTAGGACTTCTGCTCTGGGTGTGCTACTTTGCCCTAGAGCTGAAAGGCACAACGTGCAGGCTTCTTTCCAAAGGGCGAGTTGGGCCCCACAGCATCTTGCTTCCAGCTCTTTGGGAAGCTAAGAAACAACTCGCTCTGCACAGTGCTCTTATAGCCTAGTGGGAACATCTCTTCCAAAGGCCTGTGAAACGCAGTTTCTTTTCAGGCCTGATCTGGCTGAAGTAGGGCTTCTGCTCTGGGTGTGCTACTTTGCCCTAGAGCTGAAAGGCACAACGTGCAGGCTTCTTTCCAAAGGGCGAGTTGGGCCCCACAGCATCTTGCTTCCAGCTCTTTGGGAAGCTAAGAAACAACTCGCTCTGCACAGTGCTCTTACAGCCTAGTGGGAACATCTCTTCCAAAGGCCTGTGAAACGCAGTTTCTTTGCAGGCCTGATCTGGCTGAAGTAGGACTTCTGCTCTGGGTGTGCTACTTTGCCCTAGAGCTGAAAGGCACAACGTGCAGGCTTCTTTCCAAAGGGCGAGTTGGGCCCCACAGCATCTTGCTTCCAGCTCTTTGGGAAGCTAAGAAACAACTCGCTCTGCACAGTGCTCTTACAGCCTACCGGGAACATCTCTTCCAAAGGCCTGTGAAACGCAGTTTCTTTGCAGGCCTGATCTGGCTGAAGTAGGACTTCTGCTCTGGGTGTGCTACTTTGCCCTAGAGCTGAAAGGCACAACGTGCAGGCTTCTTTCCAAAGGGCGAGTTGGGCCCCACAGCATCTTGCTTCCAGCTCTTTGGGAAGCTAAGAAACAACTCGCTCTGCACAGTGCTCTTACAGCCTACCGGGAACATCTCTTCCAAAGGCCTGTGAAACGCAGTTTCTTTGCAGGCCTGATCTGGCTGAAGTAGGACTTCTGCTCTGGGTGTGCTACTTTGCCCTAGAGCTGAAAGGCACAACGTGCAGGCTTCTTTCCAAAGGGCGAGTTGGGCCCCACAGCATCTTGCTTCCAGCTATTTGGGAAGCTAAGAAACAACTCGCTCTGCACAGTGCTCTTACAGCCTACCGGGAACATCTCTTCCAAAGGCCTGTGAAACGCAGTTTCTTTGCAGGCCTGATCTGGCTGAAGTATGACTTCTGCTCTGGGTGTGCTACTTTGCCCTAGAGCTGAAAGGCACAACGTGCAGGCTTCTTTCCAAAGGGCGAGTTGGGCCCCACAGCATCTTGCTTCCAGCTCTTTGGGAAGCTAAAAAACAACTCGCTCTGCACAGTGCTCTTACAGCCTACCGGGAACATCTCTTCCAAAGGCCTGTGAAACGCAGTTTCTTTGCAGGCCTGATCTGGCTGAAGTAGGACTTCTGCTCTGGGTGTGCTACTTTGCCCTAGAGCTGAAAGGCACAACGTGCAGGCTTCTTTCCAAAGGGCGAGTTGGGCCCCACAGCATCTTGCTTCCAGCTCTTTGGGAAGCTAAGAAACAACTCGCTCTGCACAGTGCTCTTACAGCCTACCGGGAACATCTCTTCCAAAGGCCTGTGAAACGCAGTTTCTTTGCAGGCCTGATCTGGCTGAAGTAGGACTTCTGCTCTGGGTGTGCTACTTTGCCCTAGAGCTGAAAGGCACAACGTGCAGGCTTCTTTCCAAAGGGCGAGTTGGGCCCCACAGCATCTTGCTTCCAGCTCTTTGGGAAGCTAAGAAACAACTCGCTCTGCACAGTGCTCTTACAGCCTAGTGGGAACATCTCTTCCAAAGGCCTGTGAAACGCAGTTTCTTTGCAGGCCTGATCTGGCTGAAGTAGGACTTCTGCTCTGGGTGTGCTACTTTGCCCTAGAGCTGAAAGGCACAACGTGCAGGCTTCTTTCCAAAGGGCGAGTTGGGCCCCACAGCATCTTGCTTCCAGCTCTTTGGGAAGCTAAGAAACAAGTCGCTCTGCACAGTGCTCTTACAGCCTACCGGGAACATCTCTTCCAAAGGCCTGTGAAACGCAGTTTCTTTGCAGGCCTGATCTGGCTGAAGTAGGGCTTCTGCTCTGGGTGTGCTACTTTGCCCTAGAGCTGAAAGGCACAACGTGCAGGCTTCTTTCCAAAGGGCGAGTTGGGCCCCACAGCATCTTGCTTCCAGCTCTTTGGGAAGCTAAGAAACAACTCGCTCTGCACAGTGCTCTTACAGCCTACCGGGAACATCTCTTCCAAAGGCCTGTGAAACGCAGTTTCTTTGCAGGCCTGATCTGGCTGAAGTAGGACTTCTGCTCTGGGTGTGCTACTTTGCCCTAGAGCTGAAAGGCACAACGTGCAGGCTTCTTTCCAAAGGGCGAGTTGGGCCCCACAGCATCTTGCTTCCAGCTCTTTGGGAAGCTAAGAAACAACTCGCTCTGCACAGTGCTCTTACAGCCTAGTGGGAACATCTCTTCCAAAGGCCTGTGAAACGCAGTTTCTTTGCAGGCCTGATCTGGCTGAAGTAGGGCTTCTTTGCCCTAGAGCTGAAAGGCACAACGTGCAGGCTTCTTTCCAAAGGGCGAGTTGGGCCCCACAGCATCTTGCTTCCAGCTCTTTGGGAAGCTAAGAAACAACTCGCTCTGCACAGTGCTCTTACAGCCTAGTGGGAACATCTCTTCCAAAGGCCTGTGAAACGCAGTTTCTTTGCAGGCCTGATCTGGCTGAAGTAGGACTTCTGCTCTGGGTGTGCTACTTTGCCCTAGAGCTGAAAGGCACAACGTGCAGGCTTCTTTCCAAAGGGCGAGTTGGGCCCCACAGCATCTTGCTTCCAGCTCTTTGGGAAGCTAAGAAACAACTCGCTCTGCACAGTGCTCTTACAGCCTAGTGGGAACATCTCTTCCAAAGGCCTGTGAAACGCAGTTTCTTTGCAGGCCTGATCTGGCTGAAGTAGGACTTCTGCTCTGGGTGTGCTACTTTGCCCTAGAGCTGAAAGGCACAACGTGCAGGCTTCTTTCCAAAGGGCGAGTTGGGCCCCACAGCATCTTGCTTCCAGCTCTTTGGGAAGCTAAGAAACAACTCGCTCTGCACAGTGCTCTTACAGCCTACCGGGAACATCTCTTCCAAAGGCCTGTGAAACGCAGTTTCTTTGCAGGCCTGATCTGGCTGAAGTAGGACTTCTGCTCTGGGTGTGCTACTTTGCCCTAGAGCTGAAAGGCACAACGTGCAGGCTTCTTTCCAAAGGGCGAGTTGGGCCCCACAGCATCTTGCTTCCAGCTCTTTGGGAAGCTAAGAAACAACTCGCTCTGCACAGTGCTCTTACAGCCTACCGGGAACATCTCTTCCAAAGGCCTGTGAAACGCAGTTTCTTTGCAGGCCTGATCTGGCTGAAGTAGGACTTCTGCTCTGGGTGTGCTACTTTGCCCTAGAGCTGAAAGGCACAACGTGCAGGCTTCTTTCCAAAGGGCGAGTTGGGCCCCACAGCATCTTGCTTCCAGCTCTTTGGGAAGCTAAGAAACAACTCGCTCTGCACAGTGCTCTTACAGCCTAGCGGGAACATCTCTTCCAAAGGCCTGTGAAACGCAGTTTCTTTGCAGGCCTGATCTGGCTGAAGTAGGACTTCTGCTCTGGGTGTGCTACTTTGCCCTAGAGCTGAAAGGCACAACGTGCAGGCTTCTTTCCAAAGGGCGAGTTGGGCCCCACAGCATCTTGCTTCCAGCTCTTTGGGAAGCTAAGAAACAACTCGCTCTGCACAGTGCTCTTACAGCCTACCGGGAACATCTCTTCCAAAGGCCTGTGAAACGCAGTTTCTTTGCAGGCCTGATCTGGCTGAAGTAGGACTTCTGCTCTGGGTGTGCTACTTTGCCCTAGAGCTGAAAGGCACAACGTGCAGGCTTCTTTCCAAAGGGCGAGTTGGGCCCCACAGCATCTTGCTTCCAGCTCTTTGGGAAGCTAAGAAACAACTCGCTCTGCACAGTGCTCTTACAGCCTACCGGGAACATCTCTTCCAAAGGCCTGTGAAACGCAGTTTCTTTGCAGGCCTGATCTGGCTGAAGTAGGACTTCTGCTCTGGGTGTGCTACTTTGCCCTAGAGCTGAAAGGCACAACGTGCAGGCTTCTTTCCAAAGGGCGAGTTGGGCCCCACAGCATCTTGCTTCCAGCTCTTTGGGAAGCTAAGAAACAACTCGCTCTGCACAGTGCTCTTACAGCCTACCGGGAACATCTCTTCCAAAGGCCTGTGAAACGCAGTTTCTTTGCAGGCCTGATCTGGCTGAAGTAGGACTTCTGCTCTGGGTGTGCTACTTTGCCCTAGAGCTGAAAGGCACAACGTGCAGGCTTCTTTCCAAAGGGCGAGTTGGGCCCCACAGCATCTTGCTTCCAGCTCTTTGGGAAGCTAAGAAACAACTCGCTCTGCACAGTGCTCTTACAGCCTACCGGGAACATCTCTTCCAAAGGCCTGTGAAACGCAGTTTCTTTGCAGGCCTGATCTGGCTGAAGTAGGACTTCTGCTCTGGGTGTGCTACTTTGCCCTAGAGCTGAAAGGCACAACGTGCAGGCTTCTTTCCAAAGGGCGAGTTGGGCCCCACAGCATCTTGCTTCCAGCTCTTTGGGAAGCTAAGAAACAACTCGCTCTGCACAGTGCTCTTACAGCCTACCGGGAACATCTCTTCCAAAGGCCTGTGAAACGCAGTTTCTTTGCAGGCCTGATCTGGCTGAAGTAGGACTTCTGCTCTGGGTGTGCTACTTTGCCCTAGAGCTGAAAGGCACAACGTGCAGGCTTCTTTCCAAAGGGCGAGTTGGGCCCCACAGCATCTTGCTTCCAGCTCTTTGGGAAGCTAAGAAACAACTCGCTCTGCACAGTGCTCTTACAGCCTACCGGGAACATCTCTTCCAAAGGCCTGTGAAACGCAGTTTCTTTGCAGGCCTGATCTGGCTGAAGTAGGACTTCTGCTCTGGGTGTGCTACTTTGCCCTAGAGCTGAAAGGCACAACGTGCAGGCTTCTTTCCAAAGGGCGAGTTGGGCCCCACAGCATCTTGCTTCCAGCTCTTTGGGAAGCTAAGAAACAACTCGCTCTGCACAGTGCTCTTACAGCCTACCGGGAACATCTCTTCCAAAGGCCTGTGAAACGCAGTTTCTTTGCAGGCCTGATCTGGCTGAAGTAGGACTTCTGCTCTGGGTGTGCTACTTTGCCCTAGAGCTGAAAGGCACAACGTGCAGGCTTCTTTCCAAAGGGCGAGTTGGGCCCCACAGCATCTTGCTTCCAGCTCTTTGGGAAGCTAAGAAACAACTCGCTCTGCACAGTGCTCTTACAGCCTACCGGGAACATCTCTTCCAAAGGCCTGTGAAACGCAGTTTCTTTGCAGGCCTGATCTGGCTGAAGTAGGACTTCTGCTCTGGGTGTGCTACTTTGCCCTAGAGCTGAAAGGCACAACGTGCAGGCTTCTTTCCAAAGGGCGAGTTGGGCCCCACAGCATCTTGCTTCCAGCTCTTTGGGAAGCTAAGAAACAACTCGCTCTGCACAGTGCTCTTACAGCCTACCGGGAACATCTCTTCCAAAGGCCTGTGAAACGCAGTTTCTTTGCAGGCCTGATCTGGCTGAAGTAGGACTTCTGCTCTGGGTGTGCTACTTTGCCCTAGAGCTGAAAGGCACAACGTGCAGGCTTCTTTCCAAAGGGCGAGTTGGGCCCCACAGCATCTTGCTTCCAGCTCTTTGGGAAGCTAAGAAACAACTCGCTCTGCACAGTGCTCTTACAGCCTACCGGGAACATCTCTTCCAAAGGCCTGTGAAACGCAGTTTCTTTGCAGGCCTGATCTGGCTGAAGTAGGGCTTCTGCTCTGGGTGTGCTACTTTGCCCTAGAGCTGAAAGGCACAACGTGCAGGCTTCTTTCCAAAGGGCGAGTTGGGCCCCACAGCATCTTGCTTCCAGCTCTTTGGGAAGCTAAGAAACAACTCGCTCTGCACAGTGCTCTTACAGCCTACCGGGAACATCTCTTCCAAAGGCCTGTGAAACGCAGTTTCTTTGCAGGCCTGATCTGGCTGAAGTAGGACTTCTGCTCTGGGTGTGCTACTTTGCCCTAGAGCTGAAAGGCACAACGTGCAGGCTTCTTTCCAAAGGGCGAGTTGGGCCCCACAGCATCTTGCTTCCAGCTCTTTGGGAAGCTAAGAAACAACTCGCTCTGCACAGTGCTCTTACAGCCTAGTGGGAACATCTCTTCCAAAGGCCTGTGAAACGCAGTTTCTTTGCAGGCCTGATCTGGCTGAAGTAGGACTTCTGCTCTGGGTGTGCTACTTTGCCCTAGAGCTGAAAGGCACAACGTGCAGGCTTCTTTCCAAAGGGCGAGTTGGGCCCCACAGCATCTTGCTTCCAGCTCTTTGGGAAGCTAAGAAACAACTCGCTCTGCACAGTGCTCTTACAGCCTAGTGGGAACATCTCTTCCAAAGGCCTGTGAAACGCAGTTTCTTTGCAGGCCTGATCTGGCTGAAGTAGGACTTCTGCTCTGGGTGTGCTACTTTGCCCTAGAGCTGAAAGGCACAACGTGCAGGCTTCTTTCCAAAGGGCGAGTTGGGCCCCACAGCATCTTGCTTCCAGCTATTTGGGAAGCTAAGAAACAACTCGCTCTGCACAGTGCTCTTACAGCCTAGTGGGAACATCTCTTCCAAAGGCCTGTGAAACGCAGTTTCTTTGCAGGCCTGATCTGGCTGAAGTAGGACTTCTGCTCTGGGTGTGCTACTTTGCCCTAGAGCTGAAAGGCACAACGTGCAGGCTTCTTTCCAAAGGGCGAGTTGGGCCCCACAGCATCTTGCTTCCAGCTCTTTGGGAAGCTAAGAAACAACTCGCTCTGCACAGTGCTCTTACAGCCTACCGGGAACATCTCTTCCAAAGGCCTGTGAAACGCAGTTTCTTTGCAGGCCTGATCTGGCTGAAGTAGGACTTCTGCTCTGGGTGTGCTACTTTGCCCTAGAGCTGAAAGGCACAACGTGCAGGCTTCTTTCCAAAGGGCGAGTTGGGCCCCACAGCATCTTGCTTCCAGCTCTTTGGGAAGCTAAGAAACAACTCGCTCTGCACAGTGCTCTTACAGCCTACCGGGAACATCTCTTCCAAAGGCCTGTGAAACGCAGTTTCTTTGCAGGCCTGATCTGGCTGAAGTAGGACTTCTGCTCTGGGTGTGCTACTTTGCCCTAGAGCTGAAAGGCACAACGTGCAGGCTTCTTTCCAAAGGGCGAGTTGGGCCCCACAGCATCTTGCTTCCAGCTCTTTGGGAAGCTAAGAAACAACTCGCTCTGCACAGTGCTCTTACAGCCTAGTGGGAACATCTCTTCCAAAGGCCTGTGAAACGCAGTTTCTTTGCAGGCCTGATCTGGCTGAAGTAGGACTTCTGCTCTGGGTGTGCTACTTTGCCCTAGAGCTGAAAGGCACAACGTGCAGGCTTCTTTCCAAAGGGCGAGTTGGGCCCCACAGCATCTTGCTTCCAGCTCTTTGGGAAGCTAAGAAACAACTCGCTCTACACAGTGCTCTTACAGCCAACCGGGAACATCTCTTCCAAAGGCCTGTGAAACGCAGTTTCTTTGCAGGCCTGATCTGGCTGAAGTAGGACTTCTGCTCTGGGTGTGCTACTTTGCCCTAGAGCTGAAAGGCACAACGTGCAGGCTTCTTTCCAAAGGGCGAGTTGGGCCCCACAGCATCTTGCTTCCAGCTCTTTGGGAAGCTAAGAAACAAGTCGCTCTGCACAGTGCTCTTACAGCCTACCGGGAACATCTCTTCCAAAGGCCTGTGAAACGCAGTTTCTTTGCAGGCCTGATCTGGCTGAAGTAGGACTTCTGCTCTGGGTGTGCTACTTTGCCCTAGAGCTGAAAGGCACAACGTGCAGGCTTCTTTCCAAAGGGCGAGTTGGGCCCCACAGCATCATGCTTCCAGCTCTTTGGGAAGCTAAGAAACAACTCGCTCTGCACAGTGCTCTTACAGCCTACCGGGAACATCTCTTCCAAAGGCATGTGAAACACAGCTTCTTTGCAGGCGTGATCTGCTTGAAGTAGAACTTCTTCTCTGGGTGTGCTACATTGCCCTAGAGCTGAAAGTCACAACGTGCAGGCTTCTTTCCAAAGGGCGAGATGGGGCCCACAGCATCTTGCTTCCAGCTCTTTGGGAAGCTAAGAAAGAACTCGCTCTGCACAGTGCTCTTACAGCCTACCGGGAACATCTCTTCCAAAGGCCTGTGAAACGCAGTTTCTTTGCAGGCGTGATCTGCTTGAAGTAGGACTTCTGCTCTGGGTGTGCTACATTGCCCTAGAGCTGAAAGGCACAAGGTGCAGGCTTCTTTCCAAAGGGCGAGTTGGGCCCCACAGCATCTTGCTTCCAGCTCTTTGGGAAGCTAAGAAACAACTCGCTCTGCACAGTGCTCTTACAGCCTACCGGGAACATCTCTTCCAAAGGCCTGTGAAAAGCAGTTTCTTTGCAGGCCTGATCTCGCTGAATTAGAACTTCTGCTCTGGGTGTGCTACATTGCCCTAGAGCTGAAAGGCACAACGTGCAGGCTGATTTCCAAAGGGCGAGTTGGGCCCCACAGCATCTTGCTTCCAGCTCTTTGGGAAGCTAAGAAACAACTCGCTCTGCACAGTGCTCTTACAACCTACTGGGAACATCTCTTCCAAAGGACTGTGAAAAGCAGTTTCTTTGCAGGCCTGATCTGGCTGAAGTAGGACTTCTGCTCTGGGTGTGCTACATTGCCATAGAGCTGAAAGGCACAACGTGCAGGCTTCTTTCCAAAGGGCGAGTTGGGCCCCACAGCATCTTGCTTCCAGCTCTTTGGGAAGCTAAGAAACAACTCGCTCTGCACAGTGCTCTTCCAGCCTACCGGGAACATCTCTTTCAAAGGCCTGTGAAACGCAGTTTCTTTGCAGGCCTGATCTGGCTGAAGTAGGACTTCTGCTCTGGGTGTGCTACTTTGCCCTAGAGCTGAAAGGCACAACGTGCAGGCTTCTTTCCAAAGGGCGAGTTGGGCCCCACAGCATCTTGCTTCCAGCTATTTGGGAAGCTAAGAAACAACTCGCTCTGCACAGTGCTCTTACAGCCTAGTGGGAACATCTCTTCCAAAGGCCTGTGAAACGCAGTTTCTTTGCAGGCCTGATCTGGCTGAAGTAGGACTTCTGCTCTGGGTGTGCTACTTTGCCCTAGAGCTGAAAGGCACAACGTGCAGGCTTCTTTACAAAGGGCGAGTTGGGCCCCACAGCATCTTGCTTCCAGCTCTTTGGGAAGCTAAGAAACAACTCGCTCTGCACAGTGCTCTTACAGCCTAGTGGGAACATCTCTTCCAAAGGCCTGTGAAACGCAGTTTCTTTGCAGGCCTGATCTGGCTGAAGTAGGACTTCTGCTCTGGGTGTGCTACATTGCCCTAGAGCTGAAAGGCACAACGTGCAGGCTCCTTTCCTAATGGTGAGTTGGGCCCAACAGCATCTTGCTTCCAGCTCTTTGGGAAGCTAAGAAACAACTCGCTCTGCACAGTGCTCTTACAGCCTACCGGGAACATCTCTTCCAAAGGCCTGTGAAACGCAGTTTCTTTGCAGGCCTGATCTGGCTGAAGTAGGACTTCTGCTCTGGGTGTGCTACATTGCCCTAGAGCTGAAAGGCACAACGTGCAGGCTTCTTTCCAAAGGGCGAGTTGGGCCCCACAGCGTCTTGCTTCCAGCTCTTTGGGAAGTTAAGAAACAACTCGCTCTGCACAGTGCTCTTACAGCCTACCGGGAACATCTCTTCCAAAGGCCTGTGAAAAGCAGTTTCTTTGCAGGCCTGATCTCGCTGAATTAGAACTTCTGCTCTGGGTGTGCTACATTGCCCTAGAGCTGAAAGGCACAACGTGCAGGCTGCTTTCCAAAGGGCGAGTTGGGCCCCACAGCATCTTGCTTCCAGCTCTTTGGGAAGCTAAGAAACAACTCGCTCTGCACAGTGCTCTTACAACCTACTGGGAACATCTCTTCCAAAGGACTGTGAAAAGCAGTTTCTTTGCAGGCCTGATCTGGCTGAAGTAGGACTTCTGCTCTGGGTGTGCTACATTGCCATAGAGCTGAAAGGCACAACGTGCAGGCTTCTTTCCAAAGGGTGAGTTGGGCCCCACAGCATCTTGCTTCCAGCTCTTTGGGAAGCTAAGAAACAACTCGCTCTGCACAGTGCTCTTACAGCCTAGTGGGAACATCTCTTCCAAAGGCCTGTGAAACGCAGTTTCTTTGCAGGCCTGATCTGGCTGAAGTAGGACTTCTGCTCTGGGTGTGCTACTTAGCCCTAGAGCTGAAAGGCACAACGTGCAGGCTTCTTTCCAAAGGGCGAGTTGGGCCCCACAGCATCTTGCTTCCAGCTCTTTGGGAAGCTAAGAAACAAGTCGTTCTGCACAGTGCTCTTACAGCCTACCGGGAACATCTCTTCCAAAGGCCTGTGAAACGCAGTTTCTTTGCAGGCCTGATCTGGCTGAAGTAGGACTTCTGCTCTGGGTGTGCTACTTTGCCCTAGAGCTGAAAGGCACAACGTGCAGGCTTCTTTCCAAAGGGCGAGTTGGGCCCCACAGCATCATGCTTCCAGCTCTTTGGGAAGCTAAGAAACAACTCGCTCTGCACAGTGCTCTTACAGCCTACCGGGAACATCTCTTCCAAAGGCATGTGAAACACAGCTTCTTTGCAGGCGTGATCTGCTTGAAGTAGAACTTCTTCTCTGGGTGTGCTACATTGCCCTAGAGCTGAAAGTCACAACGTGCAGGCTTCTTTCCAAAGGGCGAGTTGGGGCCCACAGCATCTTGCTTCCAGCTCTTTGGGAAGCTAAGAAAGAACTCGCTCTGCACAGTGCTCTTACAGCCTACCGGGAACATCTCTTCCAAAGGCCTGTGAAACGCAGTTTCTTTGCAGGCGTGATCTGCTTGAAGTAGGACTTCTGCTCTGGGTGTGCTACATTGCCCTAGAGCTGAAAGGCACAAGGTGCAGGCTTCTTTCCAAAGGGCGAGTTGGGCCCCACAGCATCTTGCTTCCAGCTATTTGGGAAGCTAAGGAACAACTCGCTCTGCACAGTGCTCTTACAGCCTACCGGGAACATCTCTTCCAAAGGCCTGTGAAACGCAGTTTCTTTGCAGGCCTGATCTGGCTGAAGTAGGACTTCTGCTCTGGGTGTGCTACATTGCCCTAGAGCTGAAAGGCACAAGGTGCAGGCTTCTTTCCGAAGGGCGAGTTGGGCCCCACAGCATCTTGCTTCCAGCTCTTTGGGAAGCTAAGAAACAACTCGCTCTGCACAGTGCTCTTACAGCCTACCGGGAACATCTCTTCCAAAGGCCTGTGAAACGCAGTTTCTTTGCAGGCCTGATCTGGCTGAAGTAGGACTTCTGCTCTGGGTGTGCTACATTGCCCTAGAGCTGAAAGGCACAACGTGCAGGCTCCTTTCCTAATGGTGAGTTGGGCCCCACAGCATCTTGCTTCCAGCTCTTTGGGAAGCTAAGAAACAACTCGCTCTGCACAGTGCTCTTACAGCCTACCGGGAACATCTCTTCCAAAGGCCTGTGAAACGCAGTTTCTTTGCAGGCCTGATCTGGCTGAAGTAGGACTTCTGCTCTGGGTGTGCTACATTGCCCTAGAGCTGAAAGGCACAACGTGCAGGCTTCTTTCCAAAGGGCGTGTTGGTCCCCATGGCATCTTGCTTCCAGCTCTTTGGGAAGTTAAGAAACAACTCGCTCTGCACAGTGCTCTTACAGCCTACCGGGAACATCTCTTCCAAAGGCCTGTGAAAAGCAGTTTCTTTCCAGGCCTGATCTCGCTGAATTAGAACTTCTGCTCTGGGTGTGCTACATTGCCCTAGAGCTGAAAGGCACAACGTGCAGGCTGCTTTCCAAAGGGCGAGTTGGGCCCCACAGCATCTTGCTTCCAGCTCTTTGGGAAGCTAAGAAACAACTCGCTCTGCACAGTGCTCTTACAACCTACTGGGAACATCTCTTCCAAAGGACTGTGAAAAGCAGTTTCTTTGCAGGCCTGATCTGGCTGAAGTAGGACTTCTGCTCTGGGTGTGCTACATTGCCATAGAGCTGAAAGGCACAACGTGCAGGCTTCTTTCCAAAGGGCGAGTTGGGCCCCACAGCATCTTGCTTCCAGCTCTTTGGGAAGCTAAGAAACAACTCGCTCTGCACAGTGCTCTTACAGCCTACCGGGAACATCTCTTTCAAAGGCCTGTGAAACGCAGTTTCTTTGCAGGCCTGATCTGGCTGAAATAGGACTTCTAATCTGGGTGTGCTACATTGTCCTAGAGCTGAAAGGCACAACGTGCAGGCTTCTTTCCAAAGGGCGAGTTGGGCCCCACAGCATCTTGCTTCCAGCTCTTTGGGAAGCTAAGAAACAAGTCGCTCTGCACAGTGCTCTTACACCCTACCGGGAACATCTCTTCCAAAGGCCTGAGAAACGCAGTTTCTTTGCAGGCCTGATCTGGCTGAAGTAGGACTTCTGCTCTGGGTGTGCTACATTGCCCTAGAGCTGAAAGGCACAACGTGCAGGCTTCTTTCCAAAGGGCGAGTTGGGCCCCACAGCATCTTGCTTCCAGCTCTTGGGAAGCTAAGAAACAACTCGCTCTGCACAGTGCTCTTACAGCTTACCGGGAACATCTCTTCCAAAGGCATGTGAAACGCAGCTTCTTTGCAGGCGTGATCTGCTTGAAGTAGGACTTCTGCTCTGAGTGTGCTGCATTGCCCTAGAGCTGAAAGGCACAACGTGCAGGCTTCTTCCCAAAGGGCGAGTTGGGCCCCACAGCATCTTGCTTCCAGCTCTTTGGGAAGCTAAGAAACAACTCGCTCTGCACAGTGCTCTTACAGCCTACCGGGAACATCTCTTCCAAAGGCCTGTGAAACACAGTTTCTTTGCAGGCCTGATCTGGCTGAAGTAGGACTTCTGCTCTGGGTGTGCTACATTGCCCTAAGCTTAAAGGCACAACGTGCAGGCTTCTTTCCAAAGGGCTAGTTGGGCCCCAAAGCATCTTGCTTCCAGCTCTTTGGGTAGCCGAGAAACAACTCGCTCTGCACAGTGCTCTTACAGCCTACCGGGAACATCTCTTCCAAAGGCATGTGAAACACAGCTTCTTTGCAGGCGTGATCTGCTTCAAGCAGAACTTCTGCTCTGGGTGTGCTACATTGCCCAAGAGCTGAAAGGCACAAGGTGCAGGCTTCTTTCCAAAGGGCGAGTTGGGCCCCACAGCATCTTGCTTCCAGCTCTTTGGGAAGCTAAGAAACAACTCGCTGTGCACAGTGCTCTTACAGCCTACCGGGAACATCTCTTCCAAAGGCCTGTGAAACGCAGTTTCTTTGCAGGCCTGATCTGGCTGAAGTAGGACTTCTGCTCTGGGTGTGCTACATTGCCCTAGAGCTGAAAGGCACAACGTGCAGGCTTCTTTCCAAAGGGCGAGTTGGGCCCCACAGCATCTTGCTTCCAGCTCTTTGGGAAGCTAAGAAACAACTCGCTCTGCACAGTGCTCTTACAGCCTACCGGGAACATCTCTTCCAAAGGCCTGTGAAACGCAGTTTCTTTGCAGGCCTGATCTGGCTGAAGTAGGACTTCTGCTCTGGGTGTGCTACTTTGCCCTAGAGCTGAAAGGCACAACGTGCAGGCTTCTTTCCAAAGGGCGAGTTGGGCCCCACAGCATCTTGCTTCCAGCTCTTTGGGAAGCTAAGAAACAAGTCGCTCTGCACAGTGCTCTTACAGCCTACCGGGAACATCTCTTCCAAAGGCCTGTGAAACGCAGTTTCTTTGCAGGCCTGATCTGGCTGAAGTAGGACTTCTGCTCTGGGTGTGCTACTTTGCCCTAGAGCTGAAAGGCACAACGTGCAGGCTTCTTTCCAAAGGGCGAGTTGGGCCCCACAGCATCTTGCTTCCAGCTCTTTGGGAAGCTAAGAAACAACTCGCTCTGCACAGTGCTCTTACAGCCTACCGGGAACATCTCTTCCAAAGGCCTGTGAAACGCAGTTTCTTTGCAGGCCTGATCTGGCTGAAGTGGGACTTCTGCTCTGGGTGTGCTACATTGCCCTAGAGCTGAAAGGCACAACGTGCAGGCTTCTTTCCAAAGGGCGAGTTGGGCCCCACAGCATCTTGCTTCCAGCTCTTTGGGAAGCTAAGAAACAACTCGCTCTGCACAGTGCTCTTACAGCCTACCGGGAACATCTCTTCCAAAGGCATGTGAAACACAGCTTCTTTGCAGGCGTGATCTGCTTGAAGTAGAACTTCTGCTCTGGGTGTGCTACATTGCCCTAGAGCTGAAAGTCACAACGTGCAGGCTTCTTTCCAAAGGGCGAGTTGGGCCCCACAGCATCTTGCTTCCAGCTCTTTGGGAAGCTAAGAAACAACTCGCTCTGCACAGTGCTCTTACAGCCTAGCGGGAACATCTCTTCCAAAGGCCTGTGAAACGCAGTTTCTTTGCAGGCCTGATCTGGCTGAAGTAGGACTTCTGCTCTGGGTGTGCTACTTTGCCCTAGAGCTGAAAGGCACAACGTGCAGGCTTCTTTCCAAAGGGCGAGTTGGGCCCCACAGCATCTTGCTTCCAGCTCTTTGGGAAGCTAAGAAACAACTCGCTCTGCACAGTGCTCTTACAGCCTACCGGGAACATCTCTTCCAAAGGCCTGTGAAACGCAGTTTCTTTGCAGGCCTGATCTGGCTGAAGTAGGACTTCTGCTCTGGGTGTGCTACATTGCCCTAGAGCTGAAAGGCACAACGTGCAGGCTTCTTTCCAAAGGGCGAGTTGGGCCCCACAGCATCTTGCTTCCAGCTCTTTGGGAAGCTAAGAAACAACTCGCTCTGCACAGTGCTCTTACAGCCTACCGGGAACATCTCTTCCAAAGGCCTGTGAAACGCAGTTTCTTTGCAGGCCTGATCTGGCTGAAGTAGGACTTCTGCTCTGGGTGTGCTACATTGCCCTAGAGCTGAAAGGCACAACGTGCAGGCTTCTTTCCAAAGGGCGAGTTGGGCCCCACAGCATCTTGCTTCCAGCTCTTTGGGAAGCTAAGAAACAACTCGCTCTGCACAGTGCTCTTACAGCCTAGTGGGAACATCTCTTCCAAAGGCCTGTGAAACGCAGTTTCTTTGCAGGCCTGATCTGGCTGAAGTAGGACTTCTGCTCTGGGTGTGCTACTTTGCCCTAGAGCTGAAAGGCACAACGTGCAGGCTTCTTTCCAAAGGGCGAGTTGGGCCCCACAGCATCTTGCTTCCAGCTCTTTGGGAAGCTAAGAAACAACTCGCTCTGCACAGTGCTCTTACAGCCTAGCGGGAACATCTCTTCCAAAGGCCTGTGAAACGCAGTTTCTTTGCAGGCCTGATCTGGCTGAAGTAGGACTTCTGCTCTGGGTGTGCTACTTTGCCCTAGAGCTGAAAGGCACAACGTGCAGGCTTCTTTCCAAAGGGCGAGTTGGGCCCCACAGCATCTTGCTTCCAGCTCTTTGGGAAGCTAAGAAACAACTCGCTCTGCACAGTGCTCTTACAACCTACTGGGAACATCTCTTCCAAAGGACTGTGAAACGCAGTTTCTTTGCAGGCCTGATCTGGCTGAAGTAGGACTTCTGCTCTGGGTGTGCTACATTGCCCTAGAGCTGAAAGGCACAACGTGCAGGCTTCTTTCCAAAGGGCGAGTTGGGCCCCACAGCATCTTGCTTCCAGCTCTTTGGGAAGCTAAGAAACAACTCGCTCTGCACAGTGCTCTTACAGCCTACCGGGAACATCTCTTTCAAAGGCCTGTGAAACGCAGTTTCTTTGCAGGCCTGATCTGGCTGAAGTAGGACTTCTACTCTGGGTGTGCTACATTGTCCTAGAGCTGAAAGGCACAACGTGCAGGCTTCTTTCCAAAGGGCGAGTTGGGCCCCACAGCATCTTGCTTCCAGCTCTTTGGGAAGCTAAGAAACAAGTCGCTCTGCACAGTGCTCTTACAGCCTACCGGGAACATCTCTTCCAAAGGCCTGTGAAACGCAGTTTCTTTGCAGGCCTGATCTGGCTGAAGTAGGACTTCTGCTCTGGGTGTGCTACATTGCCCTAGAGCTGAAAGGCACAACGTGCAGGCTTCTTTCCAAAGGGCGAGTTGGGCCCCACAGCATCTTGCTTCCAGCTCTTGGGAAGCTAAGAAACAACTCGCTCTGCACAGTGCTCTTACAGCTTACCGGGAACATCTCTTCCAAAGGCCTGTGAAACGCAGTTTCTTTGCAGGCGTGATCTGCTTGAAGTAGGACTTCTGCTCTGAGTGTGCTACATTGCCCTAGAGCTGAAAGGCACAACGTGCAGGCTTCTTCCCAAAGGGCGAGTTGGGCCCCACAGCATCTTGCTTCCAGCTCTTTGGGAAGCTAAGAAACAACTCGCTCTGCACAGTGCTCTTACAGCCTACCGGGAACATCTCTTCCAAAGGCCTGTGAAACACAGTTTCTTTGCAGGCCTGATCTGGCTGAAGTAGGACTTCTGCTCTGGGTGTGCTACATTGCCCTAAGCTTAAAGGCACAACGTGCAGGCTTCTTTCCAAAGGGCGAGTTGGGCCCCACAGCATCTTGCTTCCAGCTCTTTGGGAAGCTAAGAAACAACTCGCTCTGCACAGTGCTCTTACAGCCTAGTGGGAACATCTCTTCCAAAGGCCTGTGAAACGCAGTTTCTTTGCAGGCCTGATCTGGCTGAAGTAGGACTTCTGCTCTGGGTGTGCTACTTTGCCCTAGAGCTGAAAGGCACAACGTGCAGGCTTCTTTCCAAAGGGCGAGTTGGGCCCCACAGCATCTTGCTTCCAGCTCTTTGGGAAGCTAAGAAACAACTCGCTCTGCACAGTGCTCTTACAGCCTACCGGGAACATCTCTTCCAAAGGCCTGTGAAACGCAGTTTCTTTGCAGGCCTGATCTGGCTGAAGTAGGACTTCTGCTCTGGGTGTGCTACTTTGCCCTAGAGCTGAAAGGCACAACGTGCAGGCTTCTTTCCAAAGGGCGAGTTGGGCCGCACAGCATCTTGCTTCCAGCTCTTTGGGAAGCTAAGAAACAAGTCGCTCTGCACAGTGCTCTTACAGCCTACCGGGAACATCTCTTCCAAAGGCCTGTGAAACGCAGCTTCTTTGCAGGCCTGATCTGGCTGAAGTAGGACTTCTGCTCTGGGTGTGCTACTTTGCCCTAGAGCTGAAAGGCACAACGTGCAGGATTCTTTCCAAAGGGCGAGTTGGGCCCCACAGCATCTTGCTTCCAGCTCTTTGGGAAGCTAAGAAACAACTAGCTCTGCACAGTGCTCTTACAGCCTACCGGGAACATCTCTTCCAAAGGCCAGTGAAACGCAGTTTCTTTGCAGGCCTGATCTGGCTGAAGTGGGACTTCTGCTCTGGGTGTGCTACATTGCCCTAGAGCTGAAAGGCACAAGGTGCAGGCTTCTTTCCAAAGGGCGAGTTGGGCCCCACAGCATCTTGCTTCCACCTCTTTGGGAAGCTAAGAAACAACTCGCTCTGCACAGTGCTCTTACAGCCTACCGGGAACATCTCTTCCAAAGGCCTGTGAAACGCAGTTTCTTTGCAGGCCTGATCTGGCTGAAGTAGGACTTCTGCTCTGGGTGTGCTACATTGCCCTAGAGCTGAAAGGCACAACGTGCAGGCTTCTTTCCAAAGGGCGAGTTGGGCCCCACAGCATCTTGCTTCCAGCTCTTTGGGAAGCTAAGAAACAACTCGCTCTGCACAGTGCTCTTACAGCCTAGTGGGAACATCTCTTCCAAAGGCCTGGGAAACGCAGTTTCTTTGCAGGCCTGATCTGGCTGAAGTAGGACTTCTGCTCTGGGTGTGCTACTTTGCCCTAGAGCTGAAAGGCACAACGTGCAGGCTTCTTTCCAAAGGGCGAGTTGGGCCCCACAGCATCTTGCTTCCACCTCTTTGGGAAGCTAAGAAACAACTCGCTCTGCACAGTGCTCTTACAGCCTACCGGGAACATCTCTTCCAAAGGCCTGTGAAACGCAGTTTCTTTGCAGGCCTGATCTGGCTGAAGTAGGACTTCTGCTCTGGGTGTGCGACTTTGCCCTAGAGCTGAAAGGCACAACGTGCAGGCTTCTTTCCAAAGGGCTAGTTGGGCCCTAAAGCATCTTGCTTCCAGCTCTTTGGGAAGCATAGAAACAACTCGCTCTGCACAGTGCTCTTACAGCCTACCGGGAACATCTCTTCCAAAGGCATGTGAAACACAGCTTCTTTGCAGGCGTGATCTGCTTCAAGTAGAACTTCTGCTCTGGGTGTGCTACATTGCCCTAGAGCTGAAAGGCACAACGTGCAGGCTTCTTTCCAAAGGGCGAGTTGGGCCCCACAGCATCTTGCTTCCAGCTCTTTGGGAAGCTAAGAAACAACTCGCTCTGCACAGTGCTCTTACAGCCTAGTGGGAACATCTCTTCCAAAGGCCTGTGAAACGCAGTTTCTTTGCAGGCCTGATCTGGCTGAAGTAGGACTTCTGCTCTGGGTGTGCTACTTTGCCCTAGAGCTGAAAGGCACAACGTGCAGGCTTCTTTCCAAAGGGCGAGTTGGGCCCCACATTATCTTGCTTCCAGCTCTTTGGGAAACTAAGAAACAACTCGCTCTGCACAGTGCTCTTACAGCCTAGTGGGAACATCTCTTCCAAAGGCCTGTGAAACGCAGTTTCTTTGCAGGCCTGATCTGGCTGAAGTAGGACTTCTGCTCTGGGTGTGCTACTTTGCCCTAGAGCTGAAAGGCACAACGTGCAGGCTTCTTTCCAAAGGGCGAGTTGGGCCCCACATTATCTTGCTTCCAGCTCTTTGGGAAGCTAAGAAACAACTCGCTCTGCACAGTGCTCTTACAGCCTAGTGGGAACATCTCTTCCAAAGGCCTGTGAAACGCAGTTTCTTTGCAGGCCTGATCTGGCTGAAGTAGGACTTCTGCTCTGGGTGTGCTACATTGCCCTAGAGCTGAAAGGCACAACGTGCAGGCTTCTTTCCAAAGGGCTAGTTGGGCCCCAAAGCATCTTGCTTCCAGCTATTTGGGAAGCCTAGAAACAACTCGCTCTGCACAGTGCTCTTACAGCCTACCGGGAACATCTCTTCCAAAGGCATGTGAAACACAGCTTCTTTGCAGGCGTGATCTGCTTCAAGTAGAACTTCTGCTCTGGGTGTGCTACATTGCCCTAGAGCTGAAAGGCACAAGGTGCAGGCTTCTTTCCAAAGGGCGAGTTGGGCCGCACAGCATCTTGCTTCCAGCTCTTTGGGAAGCTAAGAAACAACTCGCTCTGCACAGTGCTCTTACAGCCTAGTGGGAACATCTCTTCCAAAGGCCTGTGAAACGCAGTTTCTTTGCAGGCCTGATCTGGCTGAAGTAGGACTTCTGCTCTGGGTGTGCTACTTTGCCATAGAGCTGAAAGGCACAACGTGCAGGCTTCTTTCCAAAGGGCGAGTTGGGCCCCACAGCATCTTGCTTCCAGCTCTTTGGGAAGCTAAGAAACAACTCGCTCTGCACAGTGCTCTTACAGCCTACCGGGAACATCTCTTCCAAAGGCCTGTGAAACGCAGTTTCTTTGCAGGCCTGATCTGGCTGAAGTAGGACTTCTGCTCTGGGTGTGCTACTTTGCCCTAGAGCTGAAAGGCACAACGTGCAGCCTTCTTTCCAAAGGGCGAGTTGGGCCGCACAGCATCTTGCTTCCAGCTCTTTGGGAAGCTAAGAAACAACTCGCTCTGCACAGTGCTCTTACAGCCTAGTGGGAACATCTCTTCCAAAGGCCTGTGAAACGCAATTTCTTTGCAGGCCTGATCTGGCTGAAGTAGGACTTCTGCTCTGGGTGTGCTACATTGCCCTAGAGCTGAAAGGCACAATGTGCAGGCTTCTATCCAAAGGGCGAGATGGGATCCACAGCATCTTGCTTCCAGCTCTTTGGGAAGCTAAGAAACAAACCGCTCAGCTCAGTGCTCTTACAGCCTACCGGGAACATCTCTTAAAAGGCCTGTGAAACTCAGTTCCTTTGCAGGACTGATCTGCCTGAAGTAGAACTTATGCTCTAGCTGTTGTACATTGCCCTAGAGCTTCCATGCACAAGGCCCTGCCTTGTAGCCAAACTGGAGAGAGGCCCTAAAGAATCTTGCTTCCAGCTCTTCGGGAATCTAAGAAACAAGTCGCTCTGCACAGTGCTCTTACAGGCTACTGGGAACATCTCTTACAAAGGCCTGTGAAACGCAGTTTCTTTGCAGGCCTGATCTGGCTGAAGTAGAACTTCTGCTGTGTGTGTGCTACATTGCCCTAAGCTCCAAGGCACAAAGTGCTGAATCATTTCCAAGGACGGAGATACGCCCCAAAGCATCTTGCTTCCAGCTCTTTGGGAAGCTAAGAAACAACTCGCTCTACACAGTGCTCTTACAGCCTACCGGGCACATCTCCTACAAAGGCCTGTGAAACGCAGTTTCTTTGCAGGCCTGATCTGGCTGAAGTAGAACTTCTGATCTGGGTGTGCTACATTGCCTGAGAGCTGAAAGGCACAACGTGCAGTCTTCTTTCCAAAGGGCAAGTTGGGCCAAAAGCATCTTGCTTCCAGCTCTTTGGGAAGCTAAGAAACAACTCGCTCTGCACAGTGCTCTTACAGCCTAGTGGGAACATCTCTTCCAAAGGCCTGTGAAACGCAGATTCTTTGCAGGCCTGATCTGGCTGAAGTAGGACTTCTGCTCTGGGTGTGCTACTTTGCCATAGAGCTGAAAGGCACAACGTGCAGGCTTCTTTCCAAAGGGCGAGTTGGGCCCCACAGCATCTTGCTTCCAGCTCTTTGGGAAGCTAAGAAACAACTCGCTCTGCACAGTGCTCTTACAGCCTACCGGGAACATCTCTTCCAAAGGCCTGTGAAACGCAGTTTCTTTGCAGGCCTGATCTGGCTGAAGTAGGACTTCTGCTCTGGGTGTGCTACTTTGCCCTAGAGCTGAAAGGCACAACGTGCAGGCTTCTTTCCAAAGGGCGAGTTGGGCCCCACAGCATCTTGCTTCCAGCTCTTTGGGAAGCTAAGAAACAACTCGCTCTGCACAGTGCTCTTAGAGCCTAGTGGGAACATCTCTTCCAAAGGCCTGTGAAACGCAGTTTCTTTGCAGGCCTGATCTGGCTGAAGTAGGACTTCTGCTCTGGGTGTGCTACATTGCCCTAGAGCTGAAAGGCACAATGTGCAGGCTTCTATCCAAAGGGCGAGATGGGATCCAAAGCATCTTGCTTCCAGCTCTTTGGGAAGCTAAGAAACAAACCGCTCAGCTCAGTGCTCTTACAGCCTACCGGGAACATCTCTTAAAAGGCCTGTGAAACTCAGTTCCTTTGCAGGACTGATCTGCCTGAAGTAGAACTTATGCTCTAGCTGTTGTACATTGCCCTAGAGCTTCCATGCACAAGGCCCTGCCTTGTAGCCAAACTGGAGAGAGGCCCTAAAGAATCTTGCTTCCAGCTCTTCGGGAAGCTAAGAAACAAGTCGCTCTGCACAGTGCTCTTACAGTCTACTGGGAACATCTCTTGCAAAGGCCTGTGAAACGCAGTTTCTTTGCAGGCCTGATCTGGCTGAAGTAGAACTTCTGCTGTGTGTGTGCTACATTGCCCTAAGCTCCAAGGCACAAAGTGCTGAATCATTTCCAAGGACGGAGATACGCCCCAAAGCATCTTGCTTCCAGCTCTTTGGGAAGCTAAGAAACAACTCGCTCTACACAGTGCTCTTACAGCCTACCGGGCACATCTCCTACAAAGGCCTGTGAAACGCAGTTTCTTTGCAGGCCTGATCTGGCTGAAGTAGAACTTCTGATCTGGGTGTGCTACATTGCCTGAGAGCTGAAAGGCACAACGTGCAGTCTTCTTTCCAAAGGGCAAGTTGGGCCAAAAGCATCTTGCTTCCAGCTCTTTGGGAATCTAACAAACAACTCGCTCTGCACAGGGCTCTTACAGCCTACCGGGAACATCTCATACAAAGGCCTGTGAAACGCAGTTCGTTTGCAGGCGTGATCTGGCTGAAGTAGATCTTCTGCTCTGGGTGTGCTACCTTGCCCGAGAGCTGAAAGGCACAACGTGCAGTCTTCTTTCCAAAGGGCGAGTTGGGCCCCAAAGCATCTTGCTTCCAGCTCTCTGGGAAGCTAAGAAACAACTCGCTCTGCACAGTGCTCTTACAGCCTACCGGGAACATCTCTTACAAAGGCCTGTGAAACGCAGTTTCTTTGCAGGCCTGATCTCGCTGAAGTAAAACCTCTGCTGTGGGTGTTCTACATTGCCCTAGAGCTTCAAGGCACAAAGCCCAGTCTTGTATCCAAAGGGGGAGTGAGGCCCCAAAGCATCTTGCTTCCAGCTCTTTGGGAAGCTAAGAAACAACTCGCTCTGCACAGTGCTCTGACAGCCTACCGAGAACATCACTTACAAAGGCCTGTGAAACGCAGTTCCTTTGCAGGACTGATCTGCCTGAAGTAGAACTTGTGCTGTAGGTGTTGTACATTGCCCTAGAGCTTCCATGCACAAGGCCCTGCCTTGTATCCAAACTGGAGAGAGGCCCTAAAGCATCTTGCTTCCAGCTCTTTGGGAAGCTAAGAAACAACTCGCTCTGCACCGTGCTTTTACAGCCTAGTGGGAACATCTCTTCCAAAGGCCTGTGAAACGCAGTTTCTTTGCAGGCCTGATCTGGCTGAAGTAGGACTTCTGCTCTGGGTGTGCTACTTTGCCCTAGAGCTGAAAGGCACAACGTGCAGGCTTCTTTCCAAAGGGCGAGTTGGGCCCCACAGCATCTTGCTTCCAGCTCTTTGGGAAGCTAAGAAACAACTCGCTCTGCACAGTGCTCTTACAGCCTAGTGGGAACATCTCTTCCAAAGGCCTGTGAAACGCAGTTTCTTTGCAGGCCTGATCTGGCTGAAGTAGGACTTCTGCTCTGGGTGTGCTACTTTGCCCTAGAGCTGAAAGGCACAACGTGCAGGCTTCTTTCCAAAGGGCGTGTTGGGCCCCACAGTATCTTGCTACCAGCTCTTTGGGAAGCTAAGAAACAACTCGCTCTGCACAGTGCTCTTACAGCCTACCGGGAACATGTCTTCCAAAGGCCTGTGAAACGCAGTTTCTTTGCAGGCCTGATCTGGCTGAAGTAGAACTTCTGCTGTGTGTGTGCTACATTGCCCTAAGCTCCAAGGCACAAAGTGCTGAATCATTTCCAAGGACGGAGATACGCCCCAAAGCATCTTGCTTCCAGCTCTTTGGGAAGCTAAGAAACAACTCGCTCTACACAGTGCTCTTACAGCCTACCGGGCACATCTCCTACAAAGGCCTGTGAAACGCAGTTTCTTTGCAGGCCTGATCTGGCTGAAGTAGAACTTCTGATCTGGGTGTGCTACATTGCCTGAGAGCTGAAAGGCACAACGTGCAGTCTTCTTTCCAAAGGGCAAGTTGGGCCAAAAGCATCTTGCTTCCAGCTCTTTGGGAAGCTAAGAAACAACTCGCTCTGCACAGTGCTCTTACAGCATAGTGGGAACATCTCTTCCAAAGGCCTGTGAAACGCAGTTTCTTTGCAGGCCTGATCTGGCTGAAGTAGGACTTCTGCTCTGGGTGTGCTACTTTGCCCTAGAGCTGAAAGGCACAACGTGCAGGCTTCTTTCCAAAGGGCGAGTTGGGCCCCACAGCATCTTGCTTCCAGCTCTTTGGGAAGCTAAGAAACAACTCGCTCTGCACAGTGCTCTTACAGCCTAGTGGGAACATCTCTTCCAAAGGCCTGTGAAACGCAGTTTCTTTGCAGGCCTGATCTGGCTGAAGTAGGACTTCTGCTCTGGGTGTGCTACATTGCCCTAGAGCTGAAAGGCACAATGTGCAGGCTTCTATCCAAAGGGCGAGATGGGATCCAAAGCATCTTGCTTCCAGCTCTTTGGGAAGCTAAGAAACAAACCGCTCAGCTCAGTGCTCTTACAGCCTACCGGGAACATCTCTTAAAAGGCCTGTGAAACTCAGTTCCTTTGCAGGACTGATCTGCCTGAAGTAGAACTTATGCTCTAGCTGTTGTACATTGCCCTAGAGCTTCCATGCACAAGGCCCTGCCTTGTAGCCAAACTGGAGAGAGGCCCTAAAGAATCTTGCTTCCAGCTCTTCGGGAAGCTAAGAAACAAGTCGCTCTGCACAGTGCTCTTACAGGCTACTGGGAACATCTCTTACAAAGGCCTGTGAAACGCAGTTTCTTTGCAGGCCTGATCTGGCTGAAGTAGAACTTCTGCTGTGTGTGTGCTACATTGCCCTAAGCTCCAAGGCACAAAGTGCTGAATCATTTCCAAGGACGGAGATACGCCCCAAAGCATCTTGCTTCCAGCTCTTTGGGAAGCTAAGAAACAACTCGCTCTACACAGTGCTCTTACAGCCTACCGGGCACATCTCCTACAAAGGCCTGTGAAACGCAGTTTCTTTGCAGGCCTGATCTGGCTGAAGTAGAACTTCTGATCTGGGTGTGCTACATTGCCTGAGAGCTGAAAGGCACAACGTGCAGTCTTCTTTCCAAAGGGCAAGTTGGGCCAAAAGCATCTTGCTTCCAGCTCTTTGGGAATCTAACAAACAACTCGCTCTGCACAGGGCTCTTACAGCCTACCGGGAACATCTCATACAAAGGCCTGTGAAACGCAGTTCGTTTGCAGGCGTGATCTGGCTGAAGTAGATCTTCTGCTCTGGGTGTGCTACCTTGCCCGAGAGCTGAAAGGCACAACGTGCAGTCTTCTTTCCAAAGGGCGAGTTGGGCCCCAAAGCATCTTGCTTCCAGCTCTCTGGGAAGCTAAGAAACAACTCGCTCTGCACAGTGCTCTTACAGCCTACCGGGAACATCTCTTACAAAGGCCTGTGAAACGCAGTTTCTTTGCAGGCCTGATCTCGCTGAAGTAAAACCTCTGCTGTGGGTGTTCTACATTGCCCTAGAGCTTCAAGGCACAAAGCCCAGTCTTGTATCCAAAGGGGGAGTGAGGCCCCAAAGCATCTTGCTTCCAGCTCTTTGGGAAGCTAAGAAACAACTCGCTCTGCACAGTGCTCTGACAGCCTACCGAGAACATCACTTACAAAGGCCTGTGAAACGCAGTTCCTTTGCAGGACTGATCTGCCTGAAGTAGAACTTGTGCTGTAGGTGTTGTACATTGCCCTAGAGCTTCCATGCACAAGGCCCTGCCTTGTATCCAAACTGGAGAGAGGCCCTAAAGCATCTTGCTTCCAGCTCTTTGGGAAGCTAAGAAACAACTCGCTCTGCACCGTGCTTTTACAGCCTAGTGGGAACATCTCTTCCAAAGGCCTGTGAAACGCAGTTTCTTTGCAGGCCTGATCTGGCTGAAGTAGGACTTCTGCTCTGGGTGTGCTACTTTGCCCTAGAGCTGAAAGGCACAACGTGCAGGCTTCTTTCCAAAGGGCGAGTTGGGCCCCACAGCATCTTGCTTCCAGCTCTTTGGGAAGCTAAGAAACAACTCGCTCTGCACAGTGCTCTTACAGCCTAGTGGGAACATCTCTTCCAAAGGCCTGTGAAACGCAGTTTCTTTGCAGGCCTGATCTGGCTGAAGTAGGACTTCTGCTCTGGGTGTGCTACTTTGCCCTAGAGCTGAAAGGCACAACGTGCAGGCTTCTTTCCAAAGGGCGTGTTGGGCCCCACAGTATCTTGCTACCAGCTCTTTGGGAAGCTAAGAAACAACTCGCTCTGCACAGTGCTCTTACAGCCTACCGGGAACATGTCTTCCAAAGGCCTGTGAAACGCAGTTTCTTTTTAGGCCTGATCTGGCTGAAGTAGAACTTCTGCTGTGTGTGTGCTACATTGCCCTAAGCTCCAAGGCACAAAGTGCTGAATCATTTCCAAGGACGGAGATACGCCCCAAAGCATCTTGCTTCCAGCTCTTTGGGAAGCTAAGAAACAACTCGCTCTACACAGTGCTCTTACAGCCTACCGGGCACATCTCCTACAAAGGCCTGTGAAACGCAGTTTCTTTGCAGGCCTGATCTGGCTGAAGTAGAACTTCTGATCTGGGTGTGCTACATTGCCTGAGAGCTGAAAGGCACAACGTGCAGTCTTCTTTCCAAAGGGCAAGTTGGGCCAAAAGCATCTTGCTTCCAGCTCTTTGGGAAGCTAAGAAACAACTCGCTCTGCACAGTGCTCTTACAGCATAGTGGGAACATCTCTTCCAAAGGCCTGTGAAACGCAGTTTCTTTGCAGGCCTGATCTGGCTGAAGTAGGACTTCTGCTCTGGGTGTGCTACTTTGCCCTAGAGCTGAAAGGCACAACGTGCAGGCTTCTTTCCAAAGGGCGAGTTGGGCCCCGCAGCATCTTGCTTCCAGCTCTTTGGGAAGCTAAGAAACAACTGGCTCTGCACAGTGCTCTTACAGCCTACCGGGAACATCTCTTCCAAAGGCCTGTGAAACGCAGTTTCTTTGCAGGCCTGATCTGGCTGAAGTAGGACTTCTGCTCTGGGTGTGCTACTTTGCCCTAGAGCTGAAAGGCACAACGTGCAGGCTTCTTTCCAAAGGGCGAGTTGGGCCGCACAGCATCTTGCTTCCAGCTCTTTGGGAAGCTAAGAAACAACTCGCTCTGCACAGTGCTCTTACAGCCTAGTGGGAACATCTCTTCCAAAGGCCTGTGAAACGCAGTTTCTTTGCAGGCCTGATCTGGCTGAAGTAGGACTTCTGCTCTGGGTGTGCTACATTGCCCTAGAGCTGAAAGGCACAATGTGCAGGCTTCTATCCAAAGGGCGAGATGGGATCCAAAGCATCTTGCTTCCAGCTCTTTGGGAAGCTAAGAAACAAACCGCTCAGCTCAGTGCTCTTACAGCCTACCGGGAACATCTCTTAAAAGGCCTGTGAAACTCAGTTCCTTTGCAGGACTGATCTGCCTGAAGTAGAACTTATGCTCTAGCTGTTGTACATTGCCCTAGAGCTTCCATGCACAAGGCCCTGCCTTGTAGCCAAACTGGAGAGAGGCCCTAAAGAATCTTGCTTCCAGCTCTTCGGGAAGCTAAGAAACAAGTCGCTCTGCACAGTGCTCTTACAGGCTACTGGGAACATCTCTTACAAAGGCCTGTGAAACGCAGTTTCTTTGCAGGCCTGATCTGGCTGAAGTAGAACTTCTGCTGTGTGTGTGCTACATTGCCCTAAGCTCCAAGGCACAAAGTGCTGAATCATTTCCAAGGACGGAGATACGCCCCAAAGCATCTTGCTTCCAGCTCTTTGGGAAGCTAAGAAACAACTCGCTCTACACAGTGCTCTTACAGCCTACCGGGCACATCTCCTACAAAGGCCTGTGAAACGCAGTTTCTTTGCAGGCCTGATCTGGCTGAAGTAGAACTTCTGATCTGGGTGTGCTACATTGCCTGAGAGCTGAAAGGCACAACGTGCAGTCTTCTTTCCAAAGGGCAAGTTGGGCCAAAAGCATCTTGCTTCCAGCTCTTTGGGAATCTAACAAACAACTCGCTCTGCACAGGGCTCTTACAGCCTACCGGGAACATCTCATACAAAGGCCTGTGAAACGCAGTTCGTTTGCAGGCGTGATCTGGCTGAAGTAGATCTTCTGCTCTGGGTGTGCTACCTTGCCCGAGAGCTGAAAGGCACAACGTGCAGTCTTCTTTCCAAAGGGCGAGTTGGGCCCCAAAGCATCTTGCTTCCAGCTCTCTGGGAAGCTAAGAAACAACTCGCTCTGCACAGTGCTCTTACAGCCTACCGGGAACATCTCTTACAAAGGCCTGTGAAACGCAGTTTCTTTGCAGGCCTGATCTCGCTGAAGTAAAACCTCTGCTGTGGGTGTTCTACATTGCCCTAGAGCTTCAAGGCACAAAGCCCAGTCTTGTATCCAAAGGGGGAGTGAGGCCCCAAAGCATCTTGCTTCCAGCTCTTTGGGAAGCTAAGAAACAACTCGCTCTGCACAGTGCTCTGACAGCCTACCGAGAACATCACTTACAAAGGCCTGTGAAACGCAGTTCCTTTGCAGGACTGATCTGCCTGAAGTAGAACTTGTGCTGTAGGTGTTGTACATTGCCCTAGAGCTTCCATGCACAAGGCCCTGCCTTGTATCCAAACTGGAGAGAGGCCCTAAAGCATCTTGCTTCCAGCTCTTTGGGAAGCTAAGAAACAACTCGCTCTGCACCGTGCTTTTACAGCCTAGTGGGAACATCTCTTCCAAAGGCCTGTGAAACGCAGTTTCTTTGCAGGCCTGATCTGGCTGAAGTAGGACTTCTGCTCTGGGTGTGCTACTTTGCCCTAGAGCTGAAAGGCACAACGTGCAGGCTTCTTTCCAAAGGGCGAGTTGGGCCCCACAGCATCTTGCTTCCAGCTCTTTGGGAAGCTAAGAAACAACTCGCTCTGCACAGTGCTCTTACAGCCTAGTGGGAACATCTCTTCCAAAGGCCTGTGAAACGCAGTTTCTTTGCAGGCCTGATCTGGCTGAAGTAGGACTTCTGCTCTGGGTGTGCTACTTTGCCCTAGAGCTGAAAGGCACAACGTGCAGGCTTCTTTCCAAAGGGCGTGTTGGGCCCCACAGTATCTTGCTACCAGCTCTTTGGGAAGCTAAGAAACAACTCGCTCTGCACAGTGCTCTTACAGCCTACCGGGAACATGTCTTCCAAAGGCCTGTGAAACGCAGTTTCTTTGCAGGCCTGATCTGGCTGAAGTAGAACTTCTGCTGTGTGTGTGCTACATTGCCCTAAGCTCCAAGGCACAAAGTGCTGAATCATTTCCAAGGACGGAGAT